>NC_060955.1:3755000-3847500 GCF_910589235.1 Vespa crabro
ATAAAAGTGATTTGCTTCTTCGTTAGAAAAGCATTATCCAATTAGATGATAGGAAGGATCAATTCATTATACAAACGAGTATAATCGCTCAATAATTTCGTTTCATCCATTGTAGGATAATAGTACAGTCTTTCTTGAAATCTCTCAAAAGGATCAAATGGCATTGTCAATTAATAATTCACTATGATTATACTTCTAGTATACGCGATATTGAAATTCTATCCGAGAGATATTTATCGGGTGTCATAACTTTAAAGTTTTCTCCACAGTGAGTTTGCTCGTCTATTCGATAGGGAAAAAGGAAGATATTTAATCGGATTTAAGAGGAGGGAGTGAAATGAAAAAAGAGAGAAAGGGAAGGAAAAAAAGAGAAAAAGAGAGAGAAAGAGAGAAAGGGGAAGAGGGAGAGGGAGAAAGATAGAGATAGAGAACAGATCGCGAAGTGGGAAACGTTTCGAACGAGTCGATATAAATTACGATTGACCGTGTCGAGGGACAAATTCCGTTTCCGAGTTGGTCTCACTTCTTCGAATGCCATCCACTTATACCATTCTATGTCCCGAAAGGAATTTCGATTACCTATTCCACGATTATGGTTACGTTCTTCGTACCGCACAGTAAAACGATTCGAATTTTCATTGAAATTCGGAGAACCGTGACGATATCCAACGGGTAACGATAAATAATCACGACGAAACGGACCGGCCGAAGAAACGGATATAATAATTTTCATATCCATTCAGAGTCGTCTGGCTTTCACGAGATAGAGGAATATCGGAAGAAATCGAGCTGAAAGATACGAGCGCCAACGTAATATCCTTGGCTGCTTCCTGCCCTCGAATCCACCAGCCTATCCTTCGTTTTTTCCTTTTTCTGCCTATTCCCCTCGTATCCTCCTCCATCCTCTATCCACCTCTCTCTCTCTCTCTCTCTCTCCCTCTCTCTTCTTTTTTCAAAGATGCCGAGACACCCAGTAGACTATCGGACAGCAACGAGACGACGTTAAAGCTGAGTTTCACCCAGGGGTAACGTAAAGAAGGCATTTTATTTCAAGGTGAAAAGCTTTCGACGGAATCGAGTTACATTCCACTACCTATGATTATTATTATTATTATTATTATTATTATTATAGCCGCAGTTTGCCCTCCTGAATTTAAACTTTATCGTTCGGTTTACCGTATCCAACGATTGATTGATTATTTATCTATCGATCGCCGATATTTATAATATATTTCTCTTACGTATAAATTCGTATAACCAAGGAATATAAAAAAGGAAAAAAAAATACATGTATACCTTCCCTATCCTCCCCCCCTCCTCTCCCCTATCGTGTTCTTAATTTTTCATATTGCAGATGCATATGTATGTACGTATGTATGTATTTTATAAATTAAATATAATAAACATAAAGAAAAAAATTTTTCATAACGATCGACTTTCCTTTATGTCTGTCCTTTTCAGACAATGATAATGTCGAGAAGTATGAAGTGGATTAAAGATCGAGGGCCACTTAAGTGTAATTCCTTAAGTAGCTGACGAAGAAGATATGAACCACCAAAGTGAACCGATTATGAACTACACGTCACTTGCCATAGTAACCAAGCACTTTTCACCTTTAGACTTACTATCTTTTGACTTTCTCTTTTTTCTTTTTTTTTTCTCTTGTTTTCTTTTTTTTTTTAAAACGTATTGCAAAGTAATTGTTAGCTTGTAAACAGGAAACACAGGATTTAATTTTACGAAAAAGGGGCTAACAAAGTAAGACTTCGAGGATCGTGGTACTAAACGAGATGGTATTATCAGAGTAATATTGTCGGTGGAAGAAAGAAAAAAGGAAGAGAAAGAGAGAGAGAGAGAGAGAGAGAGAGAGAGAGAGAGAGAGAGAGAATAAAAGAGTTATGGCATCCTTTCGAAGAAAAAGATCGAAGGAAAAAGGGTATAATAACCGAAATAAGGTATATGCCGTTGGCGTTAAGACGCTCGACATTGATCTAACATAGACTACATCCGGGCCTCGATGTACATATATATGCATTTCCGATTCTCCTTCTAGCCGGTTTCATCCTCCTTCTATCTTATCATTCAAATCCTTCTTCCCCCTTTTCTACTTTTTCCTCTTCTGCTACGTAAGAGGACGGAGCACGTGTCAGAGATTATGAAATTTCGATCCTTGAAAATCGGATGCAGTAGACGTTGGAGCAAAGCCATCCTCTCACGATTACTTATTTCATAGAAGACGGTTCTTGTCTTCGTATTTTCAAAAACGTTCGTGTTTCATAAAACGTTAAACCGTGAATCGCTTGGGGTCATGAATCATGTCCCCAAGGAAAAAGGGTGGGTGGGAGGGAGGGGGGAGGAGAGTGTCTCGAAAAGAGAGAGGCCCGTTGGAGTTTTACACGAAGGAAAATATTAGCGATAAATTATTGCACTACATCGAGCTGCAGTAAGTTATTGCGCTAGTCTTGTACCGGCAATAACCGTACCTACGCTCGAACGATATAGATGTAATATTCTCGGTACGGTGGCAACGCCTGTTATAAGATGTACCATCGTGCTCCTTGTACAATGAATTTTTTTTTTCTTTTTTTTTTCTTTTTTTTTTTTTTTTTCTTTTAATTACATTCCACGAACAGTATTTATTAACGGCAAAGATCATTGGTATTTCACTTAACTTCAAAATTTGCGGCCCTATAAAGTTTACAGAGCTTTTTTCTTTTCTTTCTTTTTTTTTCTTTTTTTTTTTTTTTGTTTCTTTTTCTTTTCTTTTCTTTAATATTAATATTTTATAACCAAATATTAGATAAATTTTTCTCATAGTCTCGTTTCACGGACGATTGATCATATTATACGCGCTCAATTTGATATTCGGATTATTTCTCATTATTATTACGGAACGAAGCTCACAAAAGGAAAAGCTCGTTCTATTACTTTTATGAGGAGACAAAAATGTAATTATAATAAGAGGGGAGTATATCGACGTGATCCCGACGTTCATTCTACTTCCTTCTCGCACGTTCACGTTCCGTTCCAATTCAGTAGGGTGGATCAGGATAACGGATCGACATTCAGTGAGAGCCCGTTACAATTAAGCCGGAAATGACTAGATCCATGCGATTCCTGCCTCGTAATTTGCCCTGGCTAATTTATTTTGCCATCTGTCATTGAAAAGAGAAAGAGAGAAAGAGAAAAAGAAGGAGGGAAAGAGAGAGAGAGAGAGAGGGAGAGAGAGGATAGCGAATCGGTCGAAAAGTAGACAGACTACTCTTCGATGACGTCGCTACTCCCTTGAGAACCAAAACATACTTTCCAACTTGTACATCCAACATCTTATAGCCAATGCCAAGAATGGAAAGATAACTTCGTATGAAGTTTAAGTTTAGTTTGGACCTTTGCAATTCTCTGAACATACATACTTAGATATCAAATCGAAGTTTGTAGGAAGTTCAAAGAAAACTCATGGTGCAATGAGAATCTATGAATCTTTTAACGAGGAATAAATTTCTATAAAGTTTTACAACTGTGACGTATTGTTCATCGTTCATTAATATCTGTGCTGACAGAGGATCAAGCTTTCATACATTTTTCTCACAATTACCGTGACATCGTACGAAACCCCTCTAAACCCCAATAGACCGTAGAAAATCGTCCCTATAAACCGAAAGTACCAACCCTGTCAGCTTGCTCGTGTGCCCCCTTCGTTTCTCCATCCATGGAACAAACAATAGAGAATGAAAGTTCTAAGCCTGCATCCTAACTAACAGTGGATACACTGCTATAACAGAATCCTCTTTATCAATATTTTCATTTGCGATGGACGTACACCACCTATTTGGATTTCTTCAAATGATCAATTACTGGAATAAATTTAGAGCTGATTATGTTCCAATTGATCGTATCTAATGCGTGAATCATCGACGATTTAACAACTCATTTCTAAGAATTAACATTGCAATGAATTAAACGAATTTTTGTTTTAGTCCTTTCATCATTTCTATATCTTCGTAAAAAGGAATAAAAGAAAAAGAAAAAGAAAAAAGAAATAAAGAAAATAAAAAAAATAAAATGAAATAAAATAAAACAAAGAAATAAATAATTGAACGAGGACGTATAATGATAAAAAATGTAGGGTTAACATTCAATGAACACGATTCATGAATTGCAAGTTTGCAAGCATTAGAGAGAACAAGGTTCATTCTGGGACCGTGAGTTAACTCGATGCAATTTTGACAGTTTAATTTATTTCGTCGGTTCGTCCCTCGTCACAAGTGCCGTATGATAACGTTCTAGGGTCCCTAGGCAGGAAAAAAAATCGATGGCTCCACTGGAAGCAGCCAATACCGGCATTCACTTCAACGGCACCGGCAACAGCACGTTGCTCAACCCCTGATCGGTTCGCTTCGATGGTTCCCGATATTCCCATGAGATCAGTCCCATCCCCAGGATCTACCACCTTTTGGTGGATGTACTAGATAGGAGGAAGGAAGAGAGTGTGTGAAAAAGAGTAAGAGAGAGAGTGAGAGAGAGAAAGAGAGAGGAAGATAGAGAGAAGAGAGGGAGGACATCGATAGATACGAAAGAAGAGGAATACAGGAGGTGGTGGTTGGTATAGGGTGATGCGTGGGGAGAAACGAGGAGGGTAAAAGTGGAAGAGGGTGAGCCCCGTTTGACGTTTCGCGTTTTCCCAACATTCTCCCGCGGGATGGTGGCGGCTTTCGTGCCTAGAATCCGCCACGGGATATCCGCGCGAAATGGATATCGTGCACGCTCCGCAGAATAATCAGATAGAGGAAAAGAAACGAAGAAAGAGAGTACGAGTGAGAAGGAAAGAAAAAGGGAGGGGGTTAAGGAAAACCGTCGGAGATAGGTGAATAGAGAAAGATGAAAAAAAAAAAAAGAAAAAGAAGAGGAGGAGGAGGAGGAGAAGAGGAGAAAGGGAGAGAAAGATAGACGTGAATATATGCGACGGGAAACGGTGGCAGTTGAGGCTTGGAAAAAGGAAAAACAGGGAAACGAGTTTACCGAAACCTGGGACAAATAGTCTCCTCGATGCTTCCCGCGTGATATAGAATTACGTTCAGTATGAAAAAGGGAAGATGATGAAGCGAAATGTTGCTGTGGCGAGCGAAACTGTGGAAAAGATTGAGAAGATAAAGAAAGAGAGAAAGAGAGAGAGAGAAAGAGAGAGAGAAAGAAAGAGAGAAAGACAGGAATAAGAAAATCGTCCATTCGGCATATCGTGCCGATTCACGTGTCTGTGAAAGACATTCAACGATGACAATCCTTCTAAATTACCTTCTTTTAAACGTCGAAAATTAATGTGTCACCCTGAGTATAAATAAGAATCTCGTTTTTCTTACGTGAAAAAAGAAAAAAAGAACAAAAAAAAGAAATAAAAAGAGAAGAAAATAAAGAAAAAATAATTCTTTTCGTTGGTAAAATCTCACGTCAAAAATTGAAACGAAGCAATCCATATAGTTTGCCAGCAAAGATTTGACGTTATCTCTATATGTAAGATCGCACTTTTCTTCTTTTCTCCTTGCCCTTCCTCGTTCCTAAAATTCATCTGTCAATGACCGGAGACTCAATAGAGGCACTCACCAGATTTTTTTCTACGTCTTTTACGTCATCGTTCTTTGAGACCTATCTACAAACGAATTTTAGGAGTTTTAATGGTTGTACGATCCAACGACCACCCACGGAGATTTAAAGAGACCGTCAACGCCATAGATGCGTATACACATATGTAGACAAAATACGTAGAGTCACTCTCAGGAAAAAAAAAGTGTAAACAAGACTGAATGACGTTCATAGTAGGGAGAAGGGGAGGAGTTACTCCCCCGACGCATTCACCGATGTAAATAAAGTCGTTGTATTATTCGACCCTAAAGATCGTATGCGATTCCCCCTTCGAATCCAGCGTGAAAAGCACGCGAAACGTATGTAATCGGTGTAACCTGCTGGAGACAGGATTTGGCCAACGTCTCGTAAAGATACTTTGAAGAAAAAAATGACAACAACCTGCGGACGACTAGTAACTGAAAATAAAATGAAAATCGATATTTCGACGAACATCAAAGTCATCTCCACACGGATATTTTAACGTTATTAATATGCCACGTGCAGACAACGCGAAGCGTATGCTTTTTATTAATGGCCGCGTCAAAAAAAGTTGCTCCAGTGTTATCGATGAAAAGGTTTGCGCGTTTGAAAGTTTCTTAACGATAGAAAAAATAAACAAATTATGAATATTACAGCCATGTTTTTTATTACGTTCATAACATAATGACGAATAAAATATTCTGTATAATCCACGTTAATTATCAATATATGAAATAATTAATGAGTTTATCCGATTCATTCATTCGTTATGGTACTTAACATATTCATTTAACCGTAACTGTTGTTTAGTTTCTATAATGGTTTGGATAAGATGAAATAATCGGGAACTAACCGTGAAACAGTATGAATATGTATTTTATAACAAATAGATACGAGCTACGTTTATACATATATATTGTACACTTTAGCACGCAAAACGAAATACTGATTATGCGTTTCCGTTGGTAGTATTACGTCGAACACGAAACACCTCGGCGACGGTAACTACTATAAAGAGCCGACAGGAAAGAGACCCCTGGTATACGCGAGGGTGTGTTTGCTCGTGAAAATAAATGGGGACGTCCTGTTTTGCTAAAACCAGCCAGCACCATCATCCGGCAACGCCCTTCGTGAAATGCGTGTTAGTGCTGTCCAAATCTCCTTCCCTCTTTCGTGCAGATAATTCGTTTGTGCTCTTTGCCACGAGGAACGGAGAAAAAGTAATATGCGTGAGCGAAAGGCAAAAGGGAGGATAGGTACCCTCTCGAATGAACTTAGGTTATCGTTCGATCGATAAATAATACAACTTACATATGTGCATCCTATACATATATTCGTACGTACGTTATATGTACATATAATGTATATGTACGAATTGTTATGTGTACATATGTACATATAACGTAACATATATTCTACATCTTATATATTTATCAACTATATAGGAGTTTATATATATATATGTATATATTAATGAATATTTTTAATAGAAGAAGATATTAAATATAAAATGTATTTATTTAAAATGTATTTCTATTCGCGCTCATGGGCTCATCAATCATACAATGTCCATTTTCGTACTTTGTCGTGTCGATATAGAAAAAAAAAAAAAAAAAAAAAAAAAAAGAAAAAAGGAAAATAAAATAAAGGAAAAAACTATCGATAAATAAACATATAATCATATTCTTATCCCGAAAAACAAATTTTACGTAGATATACATAAACGTATGCAGCATAAAGTTTGCAAACCGGCATCTAATACTTTTCTTTCGGCGGGATAAGGAGACCACAGAAAATATCATCGCGTTTTATTCAAAAAGAGTATGAATTAAAAATGGTGACTCGCTGGTAGTCGGTATTCTTTTATTACAAGAGTTTGAGGCGTTCGTTTGTCTTTTTCCAACGACGAACTAAAAATTGTTTTACGAGAAAAAGAGAGGAATAGACGTTACGGACTTTTCCTAACTGTGTAATGTCACGAGAGTGTGTCATGAAAATGTAGGTAGGAGAGTTTCAACAAAATAAAGAAAACAAAGAGAGATAGAGAGAGAGAGAGAGAGAGAGAGAGAGAGAGAGGAGAAAGAAGAGAGGACTGAGGAGAGGAGAGAAGAGAAAAAGGAAGGAAGGAAGGAAGGAAGGAAGGAAGAAGAGGAAGGAGAGAGAGAGAGAGAGAAAGAGTACGGGAGTTAGCTTTGCGCAGAGAGAAGGGAAAGACCGGCGGTGGAAACAGGCCGACGAAGCTTATGAAAAATTGAGAGAAAGCAAATATCCTGTGCCCCGGCACTCTTTCCCCGCGGCACCAGCCGAGGGCGGATGTAGCGGATAAGAGGGCAACACAGAGGGCGCAATGAGAGGAGAACGTGTGTGAGAATAGTGTGGAAGAGAGGTGAGAGAGGGCCGTTGCAAGGCGTGGGTCACTGCATGGCCTGATAGATCCATCTTGCTTCCCTCTGTTCATTCATATCGACTAGGAAGACTCACTCTTGCACACGAGCTATGTATGTATTACGCATCGATGCACATGCGACGTGCATACACACAAACGCACGTACACATACAAAGATGTGTGTATATGTGTGTGCGCGCATATGAGTATGCGTGTATATGTGTGTGTATTATATATATATATATATACATATACACACATCCTTTCTCGTAACAACAGCGTGCAATATTTCACGTCAGATTAGAGCGTAGACCTCTTCGGCGAGTACCAGCTACGTATCGATATCCCAATATGGTCCAACCTAATATTGATCCAGCAGAAAAGTGAGGTTGAGAATGGAGCCTTCAAGAGTGAGAGATCTCTCGCTACGAATCGTCCCATCGATCTTTCGTACTAATTGTACAATTTAACCGTGAGTACATACTTTGAAAATATATATATATATATATATATATATATGTATATATGTACCTTTGATCATTTCTATATGATTCTATGAGATTGGAAAAACGATTATTCTATGTTGATCGCAGCTGCTCATCTCATTGAAACGTAATATTCCATCGTCAATACGATCTCTTCGAATTAATCTCATGATCCGACAAATTAATGTGCCTATCTACGTTGTAACGTATCGCTGCCGCTTGGGGCTACTCAACGAGAAGATAGAGAGAGAGAGAGAGAGAGAGAGAGAGAGAAAGAGAGGAAGTTGAAATTTATGCAAGAGTTGATTATCCTTACTTTATGATCGAAAAACAAACATTTGCTTTTTATCTTCGATAAGTATATACGTACAAGCACAACGTACGAATTAAGAGATCTATTCGAAATTAAATCGATTTCTTCGAAGTGTATTCGTGATCGTATTTCTTTTTTATTTTGTCTTTTTTTTTGTTTCTCTTTTGTTTGTTTTCTTTTTTCTTTCTTTTTTTTCTTTTTTTTTTTTTTTTTTTTTTATGAAAACCCGCTAAATATTCCTCTCCTGCGTTCACGGCTCCCTTCGATAGGGTGTTTTTCAAGTGCTTGCGCCTACGCACACACTGAAATATCATACGGAAAAATTTTTAGCGCTTTAAAACGAACGAACGTGTTAGCTACCTTCTGCAATGAAAAATGCGATTTTTCACAGTGGATTATTAGAAAGAAAGAAAGAGAAAGAAAGAGAGAGAGAGAGAGAGAGAGAGAGAGAGAGAGAAAATGAGAAAACCAGGAAAGGTGGTAAAGAAGTGTATGGAGCGAAAAGGAGACATTTTATCGTAGTTGAGCTAGGTCACGTATCTGCATCGATATCGATATTTCCACGTGGCCTCGGTTATCGACCAGCAGGAAACGAAACCGAGGAAATGCTTCGTACGCTCGAAGTCGATTGACCGAGAAACACCGTGATCCATGATGGTTTATGTAATTTAAGACTTCTCGTAGCAGCACGCTTCGTCGATCTTGGATTCTTTTTTCGATAGCAACAGACCGAGAAATAACAAAAAATGAGACGATAAACGTTTACAATCATTTATAAGTGAGAAATCATAAAATTCTGAAGTGCAATACTAGTATATATTTTTTATCTATATATACATACATACATACATACATACACATATATATATATATATATATATATATATATATATATAAAATGTATATAAGAAAAATATAAAAAATAATGTTAAAAACATTTTGTTTCGTTTCGATGCGATTTAACCATATATTCAAAAATATTTGAAATTTTTCACGACTGGATGTTTTTTAGATACGCACATTTAAAATTTTCCGTATATTCAGAATACACGAATACGTATTATTCCATGTCATCTCTATGTTTATGAATATATATATATGTACAATGTACATATATATATAAAGAATACATGTATGTAGCATCGAAGTTGTCTGTAGCATCAAAGAAAACTAAAGAAACACGGAACCCGCTGATATTCGACCGTAAAATGCATCTTCTCGTGTGCATGCATTCGCATGATTTTTTGTTAGTATAGGCATAGTTTTGCAATGTGTATTTAAATATACGTTCCCATTGTCTATAAACTTTTCTGATAAACCAAAAATAATACGTATTTGTGGATGATCTTTACAAATTGTTATCCGTGAAAAATCGATTCTAAAAAGGAGAACATACCAGGTTGTTCGCATTTTCTTGGAAAACAAATAAAAGATAAAGCAAATAATATTTGCTGGGAGTAGGGGACGGGGGGGAAGAAACGAAATGGACAAAAGACTTAGATAAAAGAGAGAAGAGCAAGCAATGTTCTACTCTGTCTCTCGAAGACAGTTCGATGAGCTTCCACTCCCCCATTCCCATGTACAGAGTAAATCGAAGTAAGGAGGTCGGTTGATTCGATTAGAACTTAGTTCCTCGTGCACACGGGGGACCCTGCAGCGAAATAGATGGCTCGAGTTTTCCTATCATGAGTTTTCGAAAAAGCATCCTTCGATCGTACCACGATGTAACGAGGGAATATTTGGTATCGGATACGGATAAAATTCTCGAGATCGATCCATCGAATTTCGCCTATTATGATGCTACTTTTTTCTTTTTTTTTTTTTTTTTTTTTTTGTTATACTTACTACAATAATACATTGAGAATTTTCGCGATTTGTCTTTCAATTTCATCAAAATAAATCGATCTGTTCCTTCGACGTAAATGTGTATATATAAAAGGAACATTAAAGTGTTTCTAATGATTGTGCGTTTGTACCATTTTGAAATAGAAAAAAAGAAAAAAAAAAAGAAAAGAATTTGGATGAATTCAACAAACCTTCGACCTACTTCCATTATCCGGACCGAATGAATAAATTAATTTCTGAATAATTATTTGCCGAACGTAACATTAAAACTTAGAAAACGTAAGATTCTTGAAAACGATTTAAGCTGTAAAAGCTGATCCGTAATAGCTACGGAGGCGCAAGCTTATTCTAGAACACATTTCCCATTTGCATACGAAATGTATCCTCGGTTAAGCTGTTTGAGCGCTGCACCTAACGAAATCACAATGTCCCAAGGATATCCTGAGATACAGACGCCAACTGCTCTCTGGCGTGGTCGTAGAAGGTTCTTCTCTATGTTACAACGTTCAGAATCATCCAGGCAAAATTAACTTTTCTATTAACAGAGACATTAACAGTTACAAAGTCTCAGAGAGCCACGAGCTAGGCTTTCTCTGTTATTCAAAAAGTATCATATAACTTGCAATAAATGATATATTGCAGATACGTGCAGAAACTGGAAAAGTTATTAGAGATTTGAGAGAAGACTACGTTTCAACGATTTTTATCTTTAATGATATTTAATGGACAATCGTCGTGATCGTTCCCCATAGAAATATGCTTTCGAATCCCGGCTTGGGGCAAAAAGAAAAAAATCTTCGACAAGCTCCTGGCTTTCCCTAGGAAACGATTCCCTGGGGCGTTGTTCTCCAGGACTTCCCATCATCATCCTCTACCTACTCACCTCGGATCACTTTCGGTCTCCACCTACTTTTCTTTTCTCGAACCATCGTCATTCACCCCCCTATATTGTCCCTTTTTCCATTTCGCGTATCCCTATAGTCGTTTTTCGTCCGACCTTATATATTTATATTTGCTATATACAAGGGATAAAGATATCTTTACAAGTTCCAAATAAAAAAAAAATTATTTCTACATTTTTAACAATAATCGAATCAATCAAATTTTGTTACAACCATTAATAAATCTACGTGATTATTAAAAAGTTTCTGTCTCTTTTTTGATAACCTATTCCTATCCCACTGTATTATAATACTCTTTCATTTCAATATTGAATTTGCTTTCTTTATTAAATTAGATTCAGATCCGAAACTGTCTGTCATAATCATTGACTATATAAAGCAACGTCAGACCCTACAGTATATGTTACAGGAATTAGTAAAGGTCCGGATATTAAGTCATCGTAAAAAACCTTTTACGACAATGACTTTGTTAACTCTCCAATGGGATTTCTTTTTTTTTTTTTCTTTCATTGCTGTCTCAAAATATTCTTATACATCTTAAATTTAATTTCCACTAAAATTTTAATCTAAATACCAAAAGGTAATTCCTTTTTTTCACAGTGCGAGTATACTCGTCATAAACACAAAAATTGCCATCTCTTCATAACGAGAACACTCATAAAACACAGTTTACAGTTTAACAACGATATTAAAGTCCATGTTGTCTGATTTTCATCATACTATCTTTCTCCTATCTCCCCTGCGGCTAGCATTTGCGTTAATGCACGCTTACGTTGCCGTGTCACCCTCGAAATCAACCCCTGACCCTTTCTAACCCACGACATCTTTTCCCCCTTTAGAGAACTCTTCAATACATACGCAAGTATATTACAGGCATCCCAAATGTCTCCTGGTGCAAACATTACTCAGCAATATCAAATGTACGCCCTCGCATGGATAACACCGAATTATATTCGAAGAAGTCACAAAAACCTAGATATTTTCTCTTTAAGAGTATAATAACCCAAAAATCAATTATTATTCGCCGATATAATCTAAGTTTTTACTAACCGTGTAGATATATTACGCACGATTCTCCTTTTATTAATTTCTTATACCTACGCTTATATTTTTATTAAAATTTATTGGATATCAATTCTTTGAAATGAAAATTTACGCTATCTCGGTGTTGAGTTTATTTGTAGAAAGAAAATTAGATGCTCTGCTATTCGATTCATTCACGTCAAGAGAGTTCAATCGAATCTCTGTAAAAGTAATTGGCTTCTGTAGAGTCAATGCATCTCAATGGAACAACGAAAATCATACATATAAGGTATCATATCATACGGTCGACACTTTTGTAAAAATACAATACACGAATCGAGGAATCAGCGGTGTGCATATACAATGACGAAGTTGAAGTCCGTTGGAAAATAATCGGAGCGAAAGGAAAGGAGTGTTGATTCTTAATTATATAGTAGACGATAACAAAGCGACAGGTAGGTAGAGGGTAACGATGTTGGATGACAATGAAACTGACGTGAGGACGACGACTATCGCGTGACTATTTCCCTCCCGTACGTACGCGTGCATGCGTACGAATGCACGCGGCAAGTATAAAAGGGTACTATTAAATTTCCATTTATTTATTATTCATATGAACCACTCTCTCATCGTACCTACCCTTAACCCCTTATATTCTTTTAAATCGATATCACAGATACTTCAGCATCTCTTAGCAACGAAAAGAACCCGAAGCGAATTAGTTGGAATTATTCAATGCGTTTAGCGAGCCGATAATGAAAATGGAAAATTCATTGATCCCTGAATCGAATGGCATTGAATTAAATTACATATCTCTTTTACAACGTTTAGATTTTTCTAACAAATAATCTAACACCGTGCGATACGAATTTTTTCTTTTTTTTTTTCTTTTTTTTTTCTTTTATCTTAAAGAGGAGAGGGAAAAAAGAGATATGAATGTTACGTGTTTGAAAAGGTATTGAATAAAGAAGTAAGAAAGATACGGAATAAATATGTTCGTTTTTCGAATAACATCGTGTGTAACCTTGTGGTGGGATAAATTATTTGATAGGTAGGGAAAAAAGGTCGATGGTGGTAAAAAGGCGAACGTGATAAAGCCAGGAAGTTGTGTGATTGGCCGGCGTAAACGTCTTTTCTTTTTCCCCTTAGGAATTGTTTCTGTGTTTGCGGTAGCTAAGCAATAACAGGACCATCACTGAGCAATAATAATAATCGTAAATAACAGTCATAAAGGATCGTCCAGGGTAATGGATGACAGTAAACTTCGTTGAAAGAATATGGCGATAGGAATAGTACTCTGGCATGTGTCTCACATATAAAGAAAGTGAAAATGAACAAATACGAAAGCAATAAATTAGATAATACCTAAATTCTGATTGTTATTCCAAAAAAAAATATACTATAAATCTTTTTTATATACTTCATAAACAACAATCTAACTTAGACAACTGGATACATTTATTTCAAATTTATAATAATATTAATGTATGGGAAATGAAAAGTAAGTACATAAGTATATATAATACATATTCCTTTGATTAAACGTGACGGAAATTTCTCAAACAAAATAGTATTTGTAAGCCTGTATTATTTCATTATTTGTTATCTCATATATATGTTCTCTGTTTGCATATCAAATTCACGTAACATCGTATTCCATCAATATTTCCTTGTTGTAGTACTCGCTTAATCATTAACGTACGTATAAACTTCTATTTAGGTAGTTCGCATTGATATAATTTCACGTAACATTCTCGATTGACAAAATTTCATATTAGGGACAGTTTGTATTGGCATGGTATATGTACACATATATATACATATGTTTCTTGACACGTGCGAATTGAACATACTACGAATAAAACCCTACGAATAATATCCAAGGGCATAGTCATTGGATAAAGTTCTGAAAAATTTCTGCGAGACATTGTTATACGTTGATTATTTGTGTCTATTGCTTAAACCATATTCATTCCACTCATGTAAACTAGTACATTTATATATAGTTGTTTATTAAAAAATTCATTGAAAATTCAATCAAGTATTAACGAGCAATATTGAGCGTAAGTCGTAAATGAGCAATTTCTATTCAACTTACTAATTCATAAATGAATATATATATATATATATATATATATATATATATATATGCATGTATGTATGCATATATGCATTCATCGATCAATGTGGTTGTACGATGTCATACTCAAAAATATACATCAAGTACTCTTTGATATTAACGGTAGATAGATATAGTTGTTCGATAGATACGCTTCACAGTCACTAACGATATTCTATCCAATATCAGCCTAACTTCCTCTATTACTATCTATAACTATAACTTCCTTTGAATACGAGTAAAGCCATGTTGGAGAATAGTTAAAAATGACGTATAATTAAATAAAAAAAAAAGAAAAAAAAACTTTCAATTTATTAACAATACTTATTGATAAAGGTATCATTGTAATAACGTACCGATAAATTAAACAGAAAAATTCAATGGAACAATTTATTCATTTTTGCAATAAACGAATCAATTTGTAGAATTTAATTAAAATGCGCAATCATTTGAATAAAGACAATCAACAGTATCTTCTTTATCTCTTTTTTCTCTCTATTTTCTCTTTTTTGCTTTTCCTTTTTTTCTTTTTTTTTCTGTTTTTTTTTTTTTTTTTTTTTTTTGTTGATCGAATATTTAATCCCTTGGAGGAAATAGAACATTACACTATAGCAAGTCGACGAGAATAATGGTCGGTATAAAAACGTAGTTGAAAATATACATGTAGAAACGAGAAACGCGGCTCATCAAGGCTTCAAATGGGTGAGCCAATTATCAAAATGATTCTACTAGGTACTTCGAGATTTGTTCGGTACGCAGAGACAATAATGAAACGACGATTCGCGTGGGATTCCACGCCGAGCAGAATAGCGGACAATACGAGCGAGAGAGAGAGAGA
Source organism: Vespa crabro (assembly GCF_910589235.1). Lineage (NCBI taxonomy): Eukaryota > Metazoa > Arthropoda > Insecta > Hymenoptera > Vespidae > Vespa > Vespa crabro. The sequence goes on from NC_060955.1 coordinate 3,770,510, forward strand.
GAGAAAGAAAGAGAGAAAGGGAGAGAAGTTCGTTGCGTTCGGACGACTCGCTTGCTCTGAAGAGACTCTGACATTTTACCGACGGTTATTCCGTGCCGATTTTACGAGCCGTTTTATTGCGACAGTTCGTAACGACGCGTTGCGAGAGAAAAACAAAAAAAAAAAAAAAAGAAAAAAGAAACAAAAAAAAAAAAGAAGAGACGAGAGAACGCGATGAGCGGAGAACACGACTCGCCACTTTGCCACGATAAATTGCTGAACGAAAACGTTCATCGGAATCGGCGAAAAACGACAAATCTTTCCCCTTATTGGAGCTAGTTACTAGCTCGATAGCTTCCGAGTCTATATCGAAAAAGCTGCTCAAGATAAAAAGTGCATTTGACTATCGAACGAACGAACTTTTCGATGTTGGTATGGTTGCTTTCGAAATTGGCTTGACTGGCAATCACTATACAACGATAAAGAGAGAACGATCTTTCTAATCGACGTTTAGAATGAACTTTCACCGGATGTTGCGTGCGTAACGTTGATGGGGCGAGGGAACGGGGGCGGGAGGGGGGGTTAAACCAGATAAAAAAAAAAAATAAAAAAAAAAAGCAAAACAAAAAACAAACGAATTAAAAAAGAGGAAGAAGAAAAAAGAGAAAAAAAAATCCATGAAATACGAGATCGAGCGTTCTTTCACAATAATTTCGTTATCCCATGTAACTTGTGTATTGTACGTTTATGCATATACAAATACACGCATCCTTGAATTTACCAGCGGAACACGAGAAAAGTAGGATGCTATTGTTGTTCAAGCAACAACTTCAAATTCATTGTTATGGAACAATACGCTAAAAGAGCCAAAAGCACAACCGCTACTCCTACTTCACGTTTTTTAAATTCCTTTTTCTTTCTTTTTTTTTTTTTTTCTTTTTTTTACTCTTATTTATCGCCAAACTTGCCTGATTCACGAGAATTGCAGGTGTACATCCAATCATTTTCCGCGAGAACCGTGGCACACCCACAAAGAATGGACCTTGTTACGTCTCGTTAAGGAGTTTCGCGAAAGTTTCGTTTACCTCTAACCCCTATAACTCCCCTTTGTAATAACCGTGAGATGAGTTTGTGATGTTCGAGTATTCCTGGCGAAACGAGAAAAGACGTGAAAGCCATCGACGTTTGAAGACGTCTGATTAATTCATAATAACCACGGATTTATCCATTTTTCTTTCAGTTATTCTCTGTTTTCTTCTTCGTTTCTTTCTTTTCTTTTTTCTTTTGTTTTGTGTTTTCTTTTTTCTCTTTTTCTTTTTTTTTTCTTTTTGTTTCTCTTTGATTTATTAAAAATTACACCACCCCAAGGTATTCATTCATCGTCATAATAACAATAATTATAATAAATCGTTAAAGATTATTTTTCATTAGATGTATTATAATATCAAACGAACTTTTTCTTCCGGCATTGAATTACCACCTTTGTAACAAGTATTATTACTTTTTCCTGGACGCTTTGGAACGTAAACGTACATACATACATTCTTGCAAGAACATTGAAGGATCGTGGTCATCCGACGGATTCATGAATTTTTCAACGCATCTCGCTGATCGAAAAACGGGCCAAGAATAAGAAGTAACGATGTCCGGTAGACCCAACCATTTTCTCAAATATACTTGACAACTATGTCACACCTATAAATAATATTTCAACTGTTATGTTAAGAATGATAATAGGAATTTGTTACGTTGATCGGGTATAATTATTGAACAAAATAGGTATAAAACGAACGATCGTTGAAACGTTGAATAAATTAAAAAATACACCTGAAGGATGCGTTGGTTGAGAGGATCTGGTTCGTTAATTAAAAATATACAAGTTTAACAAACGTCGATTAAAGGTTAAGGTCTCCCCTGCAAAAAGTTAATATAACACTGAATTAAGACTGACTCGAGCTAATAATAATCAGTCTGGGTTTTGATTATGGAGGGACTGAGTAAGTAGCGCCTGCTTGATTTTACCTACACATACATATATATTATATATGTGTGTGTATGTATATATATATTCAAGTTATTGGACTGATAATTGAGAGAGAGAGATGTATTAAAATACTCGATTAAATCTACCGGCCGTACTCTTTCTCTCTCTCTCTCTCTCTCTCTCTCTCTCTCTCTCTCTCTCTCTCTCTCTCTCTCTCTATTCTTTTTTAAAATAAACTTTGACGATAAAATCTCGTAAAGAAACGATGAAAACTAAGTAACAGTACGTATCTCAAGATAATTATTCTCAATGCGTTTAGAAAAGTTAAGTTACACGAGGTATTACGATCTTTGAAAAGAGTCATAAATATATAGTAAGTGATTAAGTTTCTAATAACCGACGTACCGTAGGTAAAATTCAAGGATAAGTGGAACGATAAAACAAATGAAAAATGATGCTCGATTAGTTCTCTAGTTGCCAAGGGCGACAATGAAAAAGGAGAATCAGGATGCGCCCGTGTAATGGAAGTGGCGTACCTTAGGCACGCTTAGACGAAAACTACTCCTCCCTAGTGTGACGAATGCAAAGCAAATAAGGAACGCCAAGGAGAATGGTGGAAGCTTAATGCTCAGGTCCTCGCTAGTCGAAATAAATTAAACACGGTCTTACACCGCCTGCTTCCAGCCAGGATATTCCGAATTTCGTCCTCGTCTCCGGGATATTTATTCAGCATCCTCTTCCAGCTCCTTTCCACTTTCCTTTACCTCCTATTCCACCCCGTTACCGTTGCTACCGTTCCACCTTGTAAATTAATAAGGCAGGGCAAACACGCGAAGGAAGATAGGGCCAGACCGAAACCCACGTTGGATTAACGGAAACGGGGCTAAGCGCGACTCGTTTGCCAAAAAGTACCTGCAAACATTTCACCGTAGCGACCTTTAAGGTCACGTTCACTTATTTACGGCTATGTCTCGTCGACACTCCGATGTCCGCCCATTTGAAAAGTCAGGAAAAAACAAAAGGAAAGAGAGAGGGAAGGAAAGAAAGAGAGAGAGAGAGAGAAAAGAGAAGAATCCTATGTCTTTACGATACTCGACTTTTTTGACGGAAAAAAAGGGCAAAAAAGGGCATTGAGGCCAAAAAGAAAAAGAAAGCTCTTGATTATGAGTTTTATCCGGAAACATCCTAAAAATGTTTTTCCCAAACGAAGATTGAACACGATATTTTGATATTCCATAGCTTAAAGAAGGGTGCGTCGATTGGCCGATATTAGTTTCGATTCGAGGAGAAATTGAAGCGAGGAACTTTTATAATGATACTTTCTCCTTGATTCAGCTTCGAACTCGATCGGATATCGAGGCGAAAGCTTCCGTAGAATCTGAAGGGATAACGAAGAAGCGAGGGATAGATAGAGAGATAGGGAGAGAAAGAGAGAGAGAGAGAGAGACGCGGTTACTCGAACTAGATGATTAAATTCCCAAAAGCTGTAACTGTACCTACGATTCATCGTCTCCTTCGAATGTAGCTAACGTATAGATCGTAGAAGATCTCTGTGGTAAATGCTGTAGGTGCAAAAGCCTTCAAGGATGCTACCCTAACATAGCAAACGTAATCCTGGCGAAGTCGATGCGTCGAGGTTAACGAAGTGGCCCATACAACGAGTGTTCTTAATCGATAGTTAAGATAATTTTGCAAAGTTACACTCTACCAAAAGAGGTCAAACTCCTTAATATCGAAGCTAATTAAAGGAGTTATTACATAAGAGATGAATCAGAGATCGCTCGAGTTATTTTTATATTAAAGTACACGTATGTATATAAATATACAATATGTGAATTGTTATTATGTTTACACGATAAGTTTAATAAAATATATCTAATATCAATATATCGTAATTAATAATACGATTGATTATAGATATATATATATATATATTTCGCGAACCTCGAATGATTGAATGATATATAAAATTTGTATCGATTAATTTCAATTAATTGTTAATATATTTCGTTTTAGTTTCTATACTTCGTTGAGATTAATTAAAATCCAATTTTAACGTTAATCTGCGTTTAATTATATATGAAAAAAATTTCTAAAATCTTATATACGTTTCGTGATATTAACTTTTGTTCAAATGGAATTATATTTAATCGGATGAAATTATAGCGATAGAATCAGATTTAAATTGAGAATGAAAGTATTTATTTAGAAAAAAAAAAAATTCAAAAATCAAAATGACGAACTGCGATCAAATTTTATTGATGGACCTCGAAGGTCCATCTCATGAAATTCAAAAATCTCTAGATCCATAGAATCCTCTTATCCTTCCTTTTCACTTTAACATAAAATCGAAAAATCGAAAGTGAAGTATAATAGATACAAGCGAGTGTGTATTTAACGACTATGTGTAAAGGTAATAATCACATTGAAAACGAAAAATGAAATGGATTGTTATATTATACCCATATAATCAGTAGAAATATATGTAAAATTCTATATCCACATCTTAAACAGATCTACATATGTGGTATACATCATAGATGTGTGTGTGTGTGTGTGTATGTGTATATACATTATATCTGTACATTATAAAGTTTAATATATAATATTTATATTATATATTATATATAGTGGTAAAAGGTATTATAGCGATAAAATTCATAGTTCTCTTTTTTTTTATACTTTCTTGATCTTTTTCCTCGACTTTCTATCTTCGAAATTGAAACTTTTTCTTATGTACTTATACGGCTTTTTCCCTTCGCTATAATACTTTCGTCCGGTCAAATAGGAGAATCATAAAACGGAAGTGCAACGTGTCGTACAGCGGGAGTGGATGGGTAAGTGCATAGGTAACAACCTGAGTACATTACACATGAGTAGTACCTACGCATTCGGATCGTGAACATTTTCCGTCAAAGGACTCGAAAGTTTGTGGAGAAATGCGCTACGACTTTTCTGGATGAGCCTACGTGCATCTTTACGATTGAAAGCATGCATAAGATACTTAGGAATGAGATGTTTCCCGAGTTCTTCCTAAGCTATTAAATATTAAATATATTTTTAATAAAAATCGAATACAATGATAAATAAAAAAAAGAAAGATTTTATTGCAAAGAATTCTTGTTTTCTTTCTCTTTTTTCTTTTTCGTTTTCTTTTTTTTTTTTTTTTTTTTCTTTTTATTGAATGTATTTTTAGTAAAATCTAATATTATGCGATCGAAAAATATGTTATTGCAAAAGATTCATTTTATTTTTTCTTTTTCTTTTTTATTCTTAATTAAATGTATTATATTTTTCGATTATTTTTAATTCATAAAATTAAAGATCAGAATAATGAAAGGAAAAAGGGAAATATAGTAGAGATATAAAATGGTAGACAGAGGAGAAAATCACTCGCACATTTGAGAGTTAAATGAACCGTGGATAGAATAAACACGGAAAAGGGAAGACCAGTCCAGCCTCTTTCCTGCGTTCCTCTATATTGTACGAACTTTATGGGACACGACATGAAAAAGGAAGAAAATTTTTAGTTGAATATCTTTTATTCTACTCTGCGATTTATCGATCCTTTCGTATGTATCTACATACATAAATATTCTTTTCGAATATACTCGAAAAAAAAGAATTCGTGCAAAAAAATTTTAAAATAAACTCACAATCCATTTCGGAATTGTGAGTTATCACAATCGAAATAATCTGGAATAAGACAAATGATAAAAATTAAACGTCTCATAGTTCTTTATGTTTTATCACTCAATTATGATTTTAATTTTTAAATTAAATAAAAATTGGTAAATTCTATTTACAAATATTGTTTTCTTCTTTTAAATATGCGATTAAATAATAATATTAATTTCATATTAAATGATTTATAAATATAATAGTGAATCATCGATTTAATCAGATAAATAGTATACGAGATTGTCGTAACAAATAAGTTGAGTAGAAAGTTCGCAAAAAAAAAAAAGAAAACCTTCTGTGATAAATTTTTGTGAAATAAAAAATAAAAAAAAAAAAAGAAGAAAAATAAAAAAGGGGAAAAAAAAGAGGAAGAAAACTTTGTTACACAATTGTAAAAAATTTAAATATGAAAACACGGTAAAGTGATATATAGATCTTATGATACATGGATTTTCAAAATTGGTCGTCTAGCTTGTTAGTATTTGACGGCGGTAGCAGGTGGCTATGTCAGTGAAGAAGAAAGAGGCGTATAGTCTCCATGTTTGCCAGACGCGAACTCGCAAAGGAACCCTACTCTCCTTATTTCACCACTCTTTTCTCTTCTCCGCCTATTCCCTCCCACATTCTTAAATGAGCCTCTACGTTAAAAACTTTCTATTCTACGAGTAATTTCGCATTACTCGACAAATTCAGCTAGGAAATCTTAACTAAATGGCATTTCTTGAAAGAAAAAGTAATCCCGAATGATCTATGTAGTGTAATACTTAAAACAACCTGTTACATTGAATTATATGCATTCGTTAATATTAATATTATTCAAAAAAAATTCGTAATATATTTACGTTGCATTATTATCCTAAGATTTTTTATTTCTAAACAAAAACATTCTAAAGTTAAATAAGGAAAGATTTCTTGTATATATATATATATATATATATATATATATATATGTATATAAGTATATACATGTGAGTGTGTGTCCACACATATATATATAAGCAATTAATTCTATTCTATGCAACAGGTGTTACTTTGCTCGATTTTCTATTAACATAACAAAGTCCTCGATATTTTTTGTATGTAAAAGAATGAAAAATGTTACTTATCGAAAGATTCTTTATGAATTATCGCGAAACGATAAATCTATCGATTAATTCATAATAAAATTATTTTTATCAGAAAAATATTCTTAATACCCATCAGACTAAAATTTTCTCGAACTTTTAAGCTTCTTCCATCGATAAAATACAATATACATACATATATGTATATAGCATATATTGTCTTGAGGCAAATTTCGATCATTAATCTCAATGTAGTTTATCGTTCGTTTTTTGAGAGACAGTACAACGTTTATCGTTAAATTTTCAGGCGAACGTTCGGAAAAAAGTACACGGATGATCGATGAACCATAGAAAATTGAGATTCCATAAATACCTTCGAATAATCCTTTGATATCTTATATTATAAATAATATAAATCTCTTGTTATGGCTATCATTATACGATTCATGAATTCGTTTTTGAAACGAAATAAGACGAAAGAGAGAAAACGAAAGAGAGGAGATAACAGACTGGAGTCGCATTGAACGACGGATATTTTTTTAATGAGATACTTTGGTGCAGAGAAGTAAGATAAAAACGAAGGTAAAAGTACCTTCGAGCGAGATCTTCAAATCGGATCACGTCAGTAACAGTAAAACAGAGTTACGGTTTGAAAGAAATGAAAGAAATACGGAGAGAGAGAAAGAGAGAGAGAGAGGGAGAGAGAGAGAGAGAAAGAGAGAGGAGAAAAAAGAAGGAAAGAAAAGGAATAAAAGAAAATTCAAATAATATTCGGATGAAAAGAAAAGAAAGGAAAAAGATTCTTGTACGGGGACATCTGGAAGTAAATGTAGGAATACACGAATGCATATTTGAGAATCTACAACGCATTAACCTAATTAGAGCTTATGCTATTGTTTCTTAACGTTCTCTTTCTCACCCTCTTTCGTCTTCTACTATTCTCCATATATCTCCACTACCTATATATCTTTCGGATGTATCTAAGTACGTATTACATCTACCTAGAGTTAGAAAACATTATCACTCTCTTTTATGATTATATTGTGAAAGAAACAAGAAATCAAAGAAAAAAAAAAAAAAGAAATTAAAAGAGAACAAAAAAAGAAAAAAAAATGATTAAGATTAATGTTACATTGAATATATCAAAGATGATACTTAATCGATATTACAAGCGTAACTGTGTTTCAACTTCGTTGCAATCCTATCGTATCTTTTCTGAACATTTCACTATCTAATAAAATCCTTTGTCTCTTATATTTTATCATCATTCTCCGTTTGTTCTCAAAGCACCAAAGAAATTATATTTACACGACCTTTTTACGAGGTCATAATGCGCGAACGATAAAATAAAATGGTCCCGAAGCTTATACCGGAAAAATTCCTTACGGACTCTTGAAAACGTAAACAGACACAAAACAGCGATAACGATATCTACAATATATTTTACTGAATATTATCATAAAAAAAAAAAAAATGAACAGAATAAAACACGTATAAAAAAATATTTTTATCCGATCATAAATAAAAAAAAAAAAAAAAAAAAAAATTAATTAGAGAGACTATTTAAAATATTTCATTAATCTACCATGAAATATACATTATACCAAGTTCTAAATCAAAAATACTAAATGATTGATTTAATATATTCATTTGTAGTAGATGCAAACTATTGATTAGAAAACGTTGCAGTAATTCAAGTAGCCAACGAGGAAGTTGACAAGTTGCACTATCGGGTCATTTGCACTGTCGGCCAATCTAAAGCACGGTGATCAACTATCTTATGGGTTAACTACCTTGGCGAGGATTCGAGATAGGCTGTTTCTATGGTTGACCACTTGGCCATGAGCCATCTTTTAACCTCAAGACCATCAAATTACCTCGTTGTTTCGTTACGTGACTCAAAATTACTTAATTTATTATTGGATCTTTTTTTTTTTTTTTTTTATTTAAGAATCCATAACAATTTTTATGTCTTACCGATTCCAATATTTCAATCTTAATCTTCGTAAATTTTTTTTCTTATAAATCTAAGATAGTATATATACATATAATGCATAAAATGCATGCTAAAATTTAAATAAAAAAAAAAAAAAAATAATAAAAGTAAAAAGGATTAATATAAGAAAACTTACCACTCTCATAGATTCATGAAAATTAAATATGGAGGATAAATAATATGGGATCTTTGTTTGGGCAACTTTTGACATTCCATGTCATTGCAAAAAAACATTAGAAAAATGTTAGGGTATGCGTGCTTTCTGCCTATAGAATATAAATATCTGATATAAATATATGCTACGGAATAATTGAAATATAAAAGAGATGAAAGAAGTAGAATAGAAAATTGGTATAGATATATTTCGATTATGTTAATAATTCGACAATACAAATCTTACGTAGTTGTGGATATACAAACTTGGAAATTATTCTAAATTATGGATGATTGGATCACAATGCAATATTTTTTTTAAATACTCATGAAAATAGTACTAATCGATATGCAAATGCCTATCTAAAATACTTATTCGTTATAATCTATGTGCGATTTTTAAATGTCATTAAGTGTATAATTATCAAGTATCAAATTTGTATAAATACTATAAATGTATAATTATTAATTTTCTATAAATATAAAAAAAAAAAAAAAACATGCGTATACTTAATATATATATAATCTAAGTATAACCATTGTATATATCATATAATAGAGTTATATATATATATGTATATGTATACATACGCGTATATTAAATAGCCAATTCGTATACTTAAGCGTCTATTAATTGAAAGTAAATCTTTGGTAAATACATATCTAAGATGATAAAAGGTTATTTTTTTTTTTTTATTTACCAATGGGATGATGCTGTTGGAGTAATCGACTGCATACCTAAGGACGGTCCGCTACATAGTATCAAAGTACGAACGTAATCATTACAAATTCTGATAAATATATAAATCCAAATGATTAATTATCTGAAAAAAATTCAAACATATTTTAATATCTACCTCCACGCAATAAGTGGTGCCAATCTTTCGGTCAATCTTTGATAATTCCTTTCTAGCTCCCGTTGATAATCACGTTGATCTGGACCTATAAGATTCTTATTTCTGCGTAAAGCATCAAGACATTTTTTCGAAAAATCTTTGAAACATAAACGTAATTTATGCTGCAACCTCGAAGGCTGTGCATTTTGTTCTCGTAATCCTGAAAGAAAAACAACCGCTACTTCTGCAGGACCTTGATTAACAGTTGTACCTATACATCCTTGAAGAACCATTTGCAACATTTTTGCATCTGGTGGTTCTTGAGCTGTAGCTGCTGCAACCTGTACCAAACAAATATGAAAATATTTTTGTAGGGGATCAACTTAACTAATTTCCATTATTATTTTTATACGTGTATCATTAAATAAATCATTTGAATACCTCAGCTGTCTTCTTTTGTATATCTTCGATAGCAACTTCAATAGGACTTAATACTATCTGCTTCCTAGCAACCACTCGAATTCTCGTCTTCAAATAAGGAAAATGCGTTGCCACTGTTAATATCGTTTTACGTTTACATTGTTCCCTGAGTTCGCCATGAGCTTTACCTCCGGGTGTAAAAGGCGTTGCGTATACAAAACGTTCTAAAAATAATTACAATTATTAGATAAAAGTAAACACATATATGATAAAAATGTTTCTGTACGCCTGTAATTTTGTAATCGATACAAACTTATATTAAAATTTCTGTGGAACACAGTAGGCCTGTGTCTAAGTTCATGCAATTCGAAATACGGTTCGACATAAGTAATTTGAACATATGCTTTGTCAGGTTCTAACTTCGTTGGATCAACAGGATTCGAATCTTTGATTATAACTATATTTTCTGCGCCAAATCGTTCGGCATAAAAATTTTCCAATCTTGAGAATATTTCCGGAAGTTTTGTCAATGTTGGTTCTTTATAAACAAATTCTTCACCAGCAAGATCTCCAAATCGTGCTCCATAAAATCCAACTCTAAAATACGTGCCAAATACACGTTTCCCGGCTAATTGTTCAACGCGCGTATACGCTTCATGAAGTTTTCTATGAAATCAAAATGGAAGAAGGACGTTATCTTTAAAGGATAGTTCGATTAGTAAATACTTTTGATTTTATCAATTAAATCATTATCCTTTACCCATGAATATTCGCTAATTTTTTGTAATCATGTGCAGCTTCAGCTATTGGTAATAATACTCTGTATACGTCAGGGATAGCTTCATACATGCCAGCAGCTTGAAAAGAACTTGCGGCATGTTCCAAAAGACCCGCTAAACCACTCTCAGAAAAATCTGGTCCTAAACACAAACCCTCTTCTCTCCTCGCTAAAACATCATCGCCAACGGCACTCTCCTCCAAAGCATTTGGTGTCACTGGACTCAAAGCAACGGCTCCTACTGGTCTACCACCACCACCTGGTTCCAAAAGATGAAGATATTCCGCAACAAGTGCTGCACTATGTACGAGACACATTGCAGCTTCTGTATGATTTTTTCGTTCCATGTGTTGTTGTGCCATGTTTGCTAGCCAAGTTAATCTTAGATCTGGTGATCCTTGATATCCTTTCGCAATTCTATGACATTTGATCGAACATATGCTTGTAATATTTATCCTCAAAGATTTAATATGATTAATATTAAGAACTTACCTGTACATTAAGTCCAAAAGCATTTCTGGATCTTCTTGGAACTCTTTCATTTTAACAGTGTCTGATAGTATCATATGCAAATTAAAAAGCAAATCCTTGACTTGCTCCGGAAAACTTGTGTCAGCTAATTCTGTATCACGTTCTGCATATACCAATACTGTTTTTAATGCTCTTCGAAGAGCTCCCTCGCTAGGTGCTCTTCCTCTACCAACTAGAGCCGACAACGACGTTGTAACTTGCATTTTAACTCGTGCAAAATTCTGTCAGGAATATAAATTATTATGTTCACATAATATTTCAGGAATAAAAGTTTTATGTCACAAGACACATACGTTTCCAATTTCGAAATTTTGTCTCATTAATAAATATAAACTAGCCGCTGCATGACTTCTAATAGCGCTCAATGGTGAACTACACCTTGTAAGTAATGTTAAACATAAATCGCCACATCTTTCGCTTTCCTCGTCAAAAAGAGCGCTATGATATTTAAAAACTAAAGCACGTTGAGTATTAAACATATGTTGGAGTACCGATGTGCTTTGATTCCTAGCTAATGCTCTTAGTAATACCTTCAGTACAGCTCCAACTACTGCACCTATTAATTTATTACAAATTTCATAATTACTGTTATAGATACAACAACAACGTAAAGATTTTTAATAATAATAAAAATAATATTAAATGATTTCTTACCTCCTCCTCCATCTGCTTGTACAACTGCCTCTAAAGTATCTAGAACTACAAGTGAAGCTTCAGCTGCTAAGGCACCTTCTATGTGAGCATCTTGCTCCACTGCTCTTCCCTCTGGTTGTTCGCACGATCTTTAATATATTTTAATAATATTGTTTATATTAGTAATGAAATGAACAAAAAAAGAAAATACTTAATATATTATATTTAAATTCAATTTTACCTATAAGGCATTTGATCTTTTCTCCATCTCAATTTATCGCCGCTTGCTCTTTCTTTTCTGCGCAACATCATTTCGCTTCTAGCACTACCCTGACCGAGTATAACATCTTCCAATCTTGAACGAATATCGCTAGTAGCTGCAGCTTGTGGAGGCAATCTTTTCAAAGCTTTTTTACCTTTGTATTCAAAAGCTGCCGTCGCAATATTTAGAACTTGTAATATACTTAAAACGCGTCTAGAACTTAATTCCGAACACCACTGTCCAAGTGCGCTTCTCTCTAAGCCTTTAAGTATCCACAAGGCACACATTAAAAGATGCCTTGTTGCTTCTGAACTTAAGGAAACACGACATTGTGATCCTGCTGTATCAGCAGAGGCTCCGCCAGCTATGGCCAATGCAACCGATTGCGTAATAGATCCAGATTCGTCTGGATAGACACTTTTATCTTTAGAATCCCAATGATATAATTGAGGCAAAGCATCCATAATAATGCACAGAAGAGGAAGATACAAAGCAGCAACTCTAGCTTTTGCTGCAGGTTCAGAATATCTAGGATCGACATCATGACAACCCATAAGATAACGAATTGTGCCAATGGCCTTGTTTTGTAACATTGGATTTGGTATTTCCAAAGTGTTAGCCAAATCGGATAAAACTAGTCCAACTAGAAAATGCTGTTGTCGAAATTCTTGACTCAATTCAGAGAATCTAGCTCGATCTCCAGGAACAAGAGTAGATATTAAACTTCCAGAACTACCAGTGGATGGACTAGGAGATGCTGGAGCGGATCCTGATGTATATCCGGTACCAAATGGAAGATTCAGAGCTACATAATGTTCGTGCGAACATACTGTTCTTACTAGATCAAGTTTCAATGCAAAAAGAGCAGCAGAGTCAGGAATATGCATAGACGCATCTGACAAAGAACAACATGTAGCACGAACGAGAGATAATACAAATCCCCTATCCATGACCGATAATAAATCAGACAGAAAATTGCCAAGACTTGAAATTAAGTTCGATGCTACGCGATTTTCTTTTCCACAACGAGAAATAACTTCTGAGGTTAGAGCTGCAGCAAGTGTTGCTATATCGTCACAAAATTGTGGTGAAAATCTTGATTTTCTTGGTGCTTCCAATATACCCAATTCCGACAATGTTACAACCATAGAACGAACTATTAATTCTAAGAAAAACCAAGAATGAGTTATGGCTAATTCTCGTGCCTGTCCCGTTGAAACCACCCAATGTAACGCTATTTCTTCGTGCAGTAATCTTCTAGATGGTTGACTGTTTATTGATGGAGATTCCTGTCTCATTGATGCCGTTCTATCTAGCCCTCGAGAATGTACTTCCATTTCTAGATCCTCCACAGGCAAATCAGGATTACTTTGAGCTCTCATGACTCCTGGGGTTTGAGATGTTGAAGGTAATGAACATTGATATGCTATGTATGTAGCTAATAATGCATGTCTTCCATGTGCATCCACTTGACCATCCGGTAAATTCGTTATATTGCGAACTAAAAGACCTAGAGCTTCGAAAATAGTAGCTGCTACGTTTAATGACTGAGATGGTAACGTAGGTGGTCGCACTAAAAGTGCAATTAACTGATCTAACAATTGTGGCAACGAGCGAACCAAGGCAGAAGGAGAAGCTCGTGCTAATTCCATAAGAGCTGACTTTAACTCAGATTCCATTCCTGCTTCTCCAATACGTGGTGGTACTTGTCCAGTTTCCAAAAAGCCACAAAGCGATAAAAATCTGTAATCAATTTTTACAAAATTATTCTATTCATAGAATTGAAAATACATTTAAGTTTAACAATCGTAATTATTACATTACCTATCAATATATTTATCCTGTGGATGTACACTGGATACTGGCTCTAATATAACTGTAAAAACTCCTCTATGAGCATCTACCCATCTAGTTCCTGGTAATAGAACATCAGGGGCAATATAAGAATAATTTGCTGGAGGTGGATCTAACATTGCAGGTAAACTGAATTCACCAGATTGAAGATGTCCATCTCTTAAAAGTGGTAGCCACTAAAATAAATGTAGTTTCTTGTGTATATTTTATGTAATTCTATTTTACTGTTCATCTAATAAATCATATTTACCGTATAAGCTACGGCCGTTTCAACATTCGGTTGTTCAGCTTTCTTCTGACAACTAATATGATAAAAAGTAAATAATAAATGATGTTTAGCACCTAAATCAGCAGGAAGTCTGATTTTTATCTCATCATAAAAGTTTGGATTTTTATTGTGATAGGAAACGGATGTGAAACATTCATGTGTCATTTCAGGACAAGAAGATCTTCCAAATATAGCTGTTAATGCATCTGCTTCTTGTTCACCACCCATAAGCTGAATACGAACAGTTATATTACGTGCTGAGCCTGTTCTAGAACTGAAGTTTACCTCCTACATACAAAAATAAAGTATAATATATATAATTCACATAATTTAATATTTCTTTCTTTCTTTATATTATTGATTGAATAAAAAGTCATATTAAAAACCTTTGGATAAACGTAGAGTAGATTACGGTATGTTAAATCTGGCGAAATAACTTCACTAGGAAATTCAAGTATTTCTTTTACAGGCCGACTTTTTTCGTCCGGATATGGTATCAATCTTCTAAGATCAGGATCAAGACATCTAGGTAATTCCTCGGGTCTGGGACTAAGATCTAATTTTAAAATGCCTGGTATACATTTTAATCGTTTCAAATTAGAACCTGGCCGTCGTAATTCGACTAAAAGTTTATATAAATCTTCGTCTCTAAGTCGTTCACTTTCTTGTTTGAAAAAACTTGAAACTGTTAATGTAATAGGTCTAGAATAAATCAAAGTAAGAATTTTAATTATTTTAATTTTACACATATTAACAAAAAAATAAATAAATAAATAAAAAAAAAAACAAAAATAGATTTTTACAATGTACCTGAAAGTATCAAGACAATTAGCAAAATCGTCAGGTGACCAACTCCTTCTTTTATCAGAACTACGTCTTTCTAAAGAACCACGTCGAGTTGGAGTTTCTACCTTTTTTCGCCATTGTTCTAAACCACCTGATTTTCTATCTAATGAACCTGCACTGCCGGTGCTATCTGTATCGCCACCACCACCACCTATAACTCCAGATAAATGAATTGCAGTCCATGCAAAGGGCATCCTGTAACGACCCAATCGTTCGCATGCTGCTACAGCAGCTGCTTTTACCTATGTACGTAATTTTTTTAAATATTTTTGAGAATTATTAATTCAAACGTAAATTCATTTTTTATAAAATTTATATTACGAATAAAATTACTTTTTCCTTGTTTTTATCCTCACGTAAATATGGTTCTGCACACTCTGAAATATCACCCTGTAATACTTTTTCAAGTCTGACAACCAAAAATAAATCTGGACTTGGTTTACTAATACTCATAACGCAACTTCTGGCTAATGTACTAGCATCACTGTAAACTATATGTCCTCCAAGCATTCTTTTTAAACCTTCTGAATTCATATCTACATAGAAATTTTCTGACACCTAAAATATAAAAATATAATTATATTATCTATTAATGACTAAATATTAAAATATATCTAGTATTTACCTTTTTCTTCTCTCTGGCATCATATAATGCAAGACTAGCAAATATTGGTTCAACTTCCAACTCCAATTTTAATTGAAGACATTTTACAAGAATTTTATGAGAAAAAGGATCAGATGGTTCAGGTGCAGCACTAATTTCTTGCCATTCATCATCAGGAGAAGTTGGAAGAGCATATAAGGGAAATAAAGCTTCCTAAAATTAATCTCATCTCAATATCTTTCAATATATTATTTGATAATATTATTATATATATATATATATATATATTTTTTTTTTAATTTTATTACTAACTTGTCTATCCTCAGAACGTTTTTGTTCATTCATTTGATCAATCGTTTCTGGACATACTCTATCCAATAAGCTTGGAAGAAGTGGATCATGTTGAGAATGTCTTAAATCCAAACTTGCCCAAGAACCTCTTGGTGTATCTCCACAATTTGATAAATCTTCTTCTTCATTCGGTGATCCAGAACAATTTGTATCTTCTTGATCTACCTACTCAATACAATAAATTCTTATCTTAAAATGTTTATATTAATAAAAATTATGGTTATATTAAATTACCTCAAAATCTTGTCTAGGGGTATCTTGAAGTAATCTATCTCTAGCAATAGGAGATACTCTTCCTTTATATTTTCTATGTACCATAACCCAATCTGAAGTAAAACTTTCAATACATCTTCTAACATAAGGTGATACTGTATCCCTGTAATTTAAATCATATAATTTTCTATCAATATAATTTAAATGTTATCTTAAATACTTACAATAATTCATATGGCACTATTGGTTCTTCCGTACGAATTTTTCGTTTGACAATTCTAAGCTCGACATCTCCAAGAGGAAAATCTAATATTGGTCGTAATGGATCTCTGTCTAAAACTGATTGATGTTGTACAAGAAATTCTTCATAATCTAATGGCTCTAATACTTCGCACAAAGACATCTTTAAATTAAGAAAAAAAAAAAAACAGATCTCAGTTACATCTTTAAAAGTATCTTATGATATAATTAAAATGAAAGAGAACTTACAGTAGAAGAAAAACCTGAAATACTACTACCACTTTTTGATAAATCTCGTGAATATGAGGTAGAAATAGCAATTTGTCGTCTTACATCCGCTGCATGCTGTTTGCTCAATTTATGAGCAAAAGCTCGTTGAACCGAAGACATTATAAATGTCTTTGTAAAACACTCTTTTGATGAAATTCTGTAATAATTGATAAATGATTTAAGTTAATATCAAGAATAATAAAATTCTTTCAAGTTTAAAAAATGATTAAATCAATAAAATATAATTTGACATAAATTAAGTATTTTTTTAATTTTATATATGCAATAAAATTGTACATATTTTTTTTTCTTTTTTTTTTTTTTTTTTTTTATAAATTAAATTAATCAAAGCAAGAAAAAAATAATAATTCTTAAGTATTCTATAATAACTTCGAAATTTATGATTAAATTAAAGAAAAAAAAATGATATACTTTTACAAAGATAAAATTATTATTTATATTAATTCATTGAAAATGAATTATGTTAATATTTAATGAAAAAAATCTATACACAATTTTTTCTATTATTTTGAAACACCCACGTTAAAAGAACATATCTTGACAGGTCCTTCTATTCAATTACCATTCATATTACTATCATTGACAAATACATAGTTACATTTTGCTATCACCTACATGTCTACACCTACATCTCCTTCCATCCTAGAATCACAAAGCACAAGGGCTCGATTTTTTAGAAGGGTTTTGCCATGGATAAGATATAACATAGACTTAATGCTCCTTAATATTTATCCCTTAGATATCACAACCTATGTTACCGACAATTCACTAAAAACAGTTGGAAACGTCGATATTAACAGATTGACCGCCATGCTTATTTTGACAGCCCATGTCACATGGATTATATTATTTATTTGTATTAAAAAAGAATAATAGAAAACTGAATTGAATTATAGTATTAAATTGCATGAAAATATGATATGTAATATATTTATTTGTCTATTTCCCATCGATACCCATTGCACCATAAACAGAAGAGAAATTGTGTAACAAACATTTATACCGTATCATTTTGTTTTTTATCGTAATTATTGAACTTTACTTGTTGAGCAATATAACAGACAGATTTTTTTATGCACATGTATTATACCATTGTACTGTAAAATTATTTTCATTATCAGAAATACATATGTCATCTGAAGAAGTTTTGAGTGATTCATCAAGTGAAATATACAGATCATCTACAATTAAACGTTGTAGAGTCATATCTGATGATGAAACTGAAAGTGAACATGAAAGTGACTGGTATGCAGATAGCAATAATAGTAATCAAATATGGTTTAATCCAATTGGCAATCAACCCAATTTGAAATCTTTTTCCGGCATACCTGGTATCAATGTATCAAATAATAAAGTTTTAGAATGTAATTCACCAATAGATTTTTACTCATTATTTTTAAATGAAGAAATAATCCAGATGATTGTAAATCAAACTAATCTTTATGCAAACCAAATGATGAAAAGAAATCAATCCGAGCGATTGAGTAAATGGATTCCTACTAATATACATGAAATTAAACAGCTCTTTGGTTTAATTATGTGGATGGGATTGGTAAAACTTCCAACTATACAACTTTACTGGACGAAAGATGTTTTATTTGCTCAAAGTTTTCCACGTACTGTGATGTCTCGCAATCGATTTGAAATATTATTGAGAATGCTTCACTTTGCAGACAATGAACAAATTAGTAATCCAAATAACTTATTGTATAAGTTACAAACGTTGATTGATACATTAAATAAAAATTTTAAAGAATATTATAATCCTAGTGAAACTGTTTGTATTGATGAATCTATTATACCACTCCGTGGACGAATTATATTTAGACAATATATAAAAATATTTAAATTATGCAGCACATCTGGATATACAAATTCTTTTCAAGTATATGCAGGGAAAACTACAAATACAGAAGAAACAACACCCATAAGTGTTGTAATGTCTCTATGTCAAAATATAATAAATCTTGGACATACATTATGTACAGATAAAAGATATACAAGTATTGCTTTAGCTGAAAAATTACTTTCCGTTGATACACATTCGATTGGAATTCTTCAAGTTAATCGTCGCGACATTCCAAAAGATATATTGTCAAAAAAGCTACAAAGGGGTGAAATAATTGCAAGAGAACATAAAAATGGTATAACTATTTTGAAATGGAAGGATAAACGGAATGTACTCATGCTTTCAACTAAACATTCTACAGAAATGGTTACAGTTACTGGCCGAAGGAATAACTGTATTAAACCAAAAATTATTGCAGATTATAATATCAGTAAATCATATGTTGATTTATCCGATCACATGACATCATATCTCAGTCCATTGAGAAAAGGCCAGAAGTGGTATAAAAGACTGGCCTTTGAACTTTTATTTAATACCTCTGTAATAAATGCTTGGATAATGCATAATAATATAATAAACAATCGTATATCTATTTTAGAATTCCGACAAAAATTAGTTAAACAATTGACGGAACATCTAAATGATACTGACACATCTTTGCCTAGAATGCAACTTACCATTAGAAGGCATCACGAAATAAAAAGCAAAAATGGAAGTGCACGGCAAACTAGACGACGATGTAAAAGATGCTATGAAGAAAATGTGAAGAAATTTGGTCGAGAATTTGCAAAAAATCGTACAAAAAAAGTAACAACATTTTGTGGAAATTGTACTAGCAATCCTTATTATTGTTTGCCATGTTTTAATACAGTTCATCGCGATCTACCCATTTAAGATCATTTTTAAAATTTTCATAAATAAAATTATTACATCATCTACCAATGCATTTTATTATTGCATTATCTTAATGCTATTAAAAATTGACAAGACTTGCATTAATTATATAATTACAATAATAATGATAAATAATATTTTAAGATATTTATCATATGTCGATCATTAATGGTAAACGAAAAATAAACGGAAAGCTCAATGACTTGTGAAATAATATCATTCGTAGGCGGAACGCATTGCTGATAAATCAACGATGACGTACAAATCTTACGATGTTTCACACTCTTATTCATATTGCCAATTTTTTGACTATGTATATTATATATACGTTCGTTCTGTTCCAACTCTTCAAGAATATATATAATATATATAATACATATATATATATATATATATATACACTCCGTTTGGAACGCGAATAAGTTAATAATATGATGGAATGATTCCAAATATATTTTTAAAACATTATAAATTCCTTTCATCTTTTCATAAATCAGCGGTTCCTTAAACTTTATGAGTTCGAGGACCTCTTTCCATATTTGGCTAAACCACTATCTATAACCATTATTATAACTTTATTACCTTTATACTAGGTAAGAGAAAAGCATTTTCATGCATAATATATTATATTTAATTTTCACAAGATTATATTTTGTTACAGTGTGGTCATTGAAATTACCAATGCCCTACTAGATTTATAAAAAAAAAAAAAAAAATATATATATACAAAAAGTTGACTGCAATACAATGATTTCTTAAACTTTTTTGAAATCATATCCAAACTCAATGGTTTTCAACTTTAATGTTTTTTTCTAGCAAAATTAAAAAAAAAAAAAATTAGATTTTATAAAAGTAAAAAATTCTAAACAAGGAAGATCTCTCTCTCTCTCTCTTTATTCTTGTCTCATTAATAGTTCTTCAGAAAAAATTCTATCGACTGTATAAATTTGACTTTACATAGAGATAAATAAAAATTATTAACCTCAAAGTATTTGGTATTGTTCCTTTTGTAAATGTTCGTGTATATGCATCACATTGATGTTAGACATTGCTATATTTAATATAAAACTTACGAACTATTTTATGTTTGAATTTAATAAAAAATAAGAGGGTAGAGTAGAACACCATTCGATTATTTTTTAAAGCTGGACGAACAAGGTGTAAGCAACCAGCTTAAAAAAATATGCGCACGAAAAAGGACAACATAGGGAAAACCTTGTGTCCTTCTTCAACGCTATATTTTACTGACAGGTTGCGTCAGGGTTGCGTCTCACTGCACGGTGAACACCGGGCATCTACCCTCCTAAAAATTACTTACAATTATTGCCCTATAATCTATTATCGTTGAATTAATCGTTTGCGAGATACTTTGTAATTGTATGCGACATCTGTTGACACATTTGGCAAAACTTATACAGGATGTTTACATTCATATATAAAATAATTTAATTATAAAATAATTTATTTAAATTTTCTTTTCTTTTGAAAGGAAAGGAAAAAAGAAAAAAAAAATATATATATATATGTAATTATATAAAATTATATAAAATATATAACAAAATATTACTTTTATTCAATTTATTACAATAATTTGGTTCTTTTTATGGATTGTTATTACGTTATCTTTTCTCTTATTTTTTTTTAATTTTTCTTTTTTTCTTATTATCATGATCACATAAAAAATAATAATAGGAAAGAAACCAGGAATAAATTATACCTATCGCACAATAAATCGAAATAAGAGCTAAAGGTAAAAACGGTAGTTTATCATTAAAAAAACATTTATGTAATATTGATTCATAAGCAGCTATCAGTGGAAGTATACTTACATATAAAAATTCATGTAAATGCAAGAGAGATTTTTTAAATTGATATTGTAATATTAAATTGCTCGAAAATATATGTAATATTAATAATAATAATTTCAAAGGGGTTAAATTGTCCGGGTAAAGCAAAGGTAAAAGTGAAGTATATCCGGCACTACTTAGGATTATATAAATGCGAGCATCATTAATATCCACTGCGGCAAGAACACTGCAACAGATAGATCAATTTTTAATTGCATATTTTAATTTCTTTACACGTAATTACTGCAAAAAAATTTTTTTTTACCATAATGGTATTATTGCAGTCAAAACAGCTTTTTCATGTACGTGCCATCCAAATATAAAAGACGTTAAAGCACAAAGGATCAAGCAGCGAAGAAAATGCTTTGAAGTAATTGCAAATTTTTTGCATAATAAAACATACAAAGCTGGCTGAAAAATTATATTATAAATACATTTCATTATTAAAAAAAATTTTTATTTTGAGTTATGAATATTTTATTTTGTATGAATATTAAATCAAAAACTTACAAGCATTCCTATAAATGTGAGTACAAATGTAGTAATAGGTTTAGGCGTAGGTAAAACAATAAATATTTCTTCTTGTACTAAACCTCCAGTCATTATAGCAGATTTAATTATTTTTATCCATCCTAAATATTTCAAAATTATAGATAATATCTTATCTGTGATAACATACAAAGCCCATCCATTTGCAGCCCAATATGCATGGACTAAACCTCTTTTAAAAGGGAATAGTCGAGAAATAATCTACATTAAAATATTAATTTTTAAAAATATCAAATAAATTTTTGTGTATATAGATAACACCATAAAACAAATATTTTTTATTCTTACTTGTGGTAGTTGATTTATAAATGGACCAAATGAGAGTACAAAAATAGTGGCAATTATTGCTGCTAATATAAAAATCCTTTTAAAAAATTGACCATTTTTTATACAATATGATTTCAATAACCAAACTATATATGCTGGTGCTACATATAAATAAATATGTTTAAGATTTAATAATATAGCAAAACAAGCAGCTCCTTGCAACATAGATATCTGCAAGTTATTATCATTAATAGTTGTTAGTCCATTAACATAATATCATTTATAATTTACCTGATCCCATGTTTTTGAAACTTTAGCAATTGACAATAATAAAAAGCCTAATAGAAATCCATTATATTGAAAATGTATATGGTCCACTATCAGTAATCCTATATTGCACAACGACAGAAATATAAAAACGCAGTAACTGTTATAAGATTTATAAAATACTTCGCCTAATCTATAACAATATTATATCATTTATTATTTATGTTTGATTTAACTGTTTAAAAGTTTAATATGGTATACTTACTCTCTTATGCCATAAGCAAACATAAGATCGCTAAGTATAACTGTAGTTCTTTGAAAATAGACAGTGGTAGGTGAAGCATAGTTCAAATTATCAATTTTGACCATTTCTTCGTCGAATAAATAAGCTACTTGACTAAGGGCATATTCAAACCATGCAAAAAACGGTGGGTAGTCTAATGTCCATTGAGATTTGGCATTAATATACCATTCGCTAATAGGTAAACTATATGTTATGGCCAACCAATTACGATGTACTTCAAAATCAGTAGAATAACTGAAAATGAATTAAATCATAAGAGTTTATAATAAAATAAACATATATATATATATATATATATATATATAAAATAGACACATATACATCAACAATAATATATAAATGAATATATTTGTAATTACTAGCATAACATGAAGAAAAAATAAATCAGTTTTTTAAATAATTTTTACAAAACTACCTACTAACAAGGAATTAATAACGCTTTGATACATGTTATTAAAACAAATGTACGTAAAAGTACTTTATCCATATTCCATTTTCTATTAAATTGTTCTTTTTGGTCCATTTCTTTTGGATTAGAAATATTATCAATTTTAGTACCAGTCATCTTTTAGACCTGTAAATATCATTACTATATATTTTTAACGATAAAATGCAATATTGATAAATATATGTTATGTCTATCATATAACCGCAAGAATTACATGATAGTGACGTTATGTGATAGTATTATTGTACGACGACAATATCGACTAGTACAGACACATGATTAGAATCTATAATAACATTATTACGAATGTATTGATATTAAAATATATAGATTAATAAATGAACGTAAAAAATGATAAATTAATTAATATATCATTAAAGAGCAATAAGTACTGTTGAATTGTTAATAAGAGTTTTATTAAGTCGATTTAATTATCTTTTGTTTGATCTTAAAACTACATTATCGATAGGGAAAATATTATTATAGAAATAGTTTCGTGAAAGACCGCTCGCTTCGTTCTGGCGCTCGTGATTCTGTTAAACGAAGTTGATTGGCTTTCGGCTAGCAACGTTCATTACTCTTCTAGGAAGTTTCGAGAACGGTTCCGAACCGTAATATTGGTGGGAGAGCTACGCGTTACCACAGTTTCTTTAAATCTATTGCACAGTCGGAGAGGACGTGTTGCACTGCGAGTACGTTTCTACGAACGACTTTTCTGCTGACACAGGTAAGAAAAAGAATACAACGGTATCCTTGTTGAGGATAGCTATATTTTATTTTTTTTTTTTTTTTCGAAAGAATTTCAATCTACGAATTCGATGGATCGATCAGGATAAACATATATTTTTCTTCTCTTCGAAGAAATATTCTCGTGGGGAAGAAAGAAAATAGGGAAATAGACCGAATAATCGAGATTTCTCTTTGCGAATATACATCGTCTTTCGCCTCGCGAAATTGCTTCGTAATGGTTCTCGAACTAGTACTACGAGAGAGAGAGAGAGAGAGAGAGAGAGTAGAGAATATAAAAAAAAAATAATTGATCATACGGAGATCGCGTGATAGTTTTCTATATACAATATATATATATATAAAAAAAAAATAATGCCTTAGAAAATGATAAAACGTAAGTACGAAAATTTTAATAGTTTTATCGAGCTAAATTCGATAGTAATTCCCTTGGTTGAGCGTGCTTTTTAAGCGCCCTGCGAGTTCAACGAAAAATGGTGGATATTCTTGCGTGAGTCTCTACGTCAAATCAGTATCGAACGAATTTGCGAATCGTCGGTAAGGTTCGTGCATATGACTGATCGCATGCGCGCCTGCGTGTCTCTCTTCATAGGAATCATTATTTTCGTTCGTCTATAGAGATATGCTTTTATTGAAAAATCGAATTTAACATATATTAAATAATTTAATATTAAATTCGTATGAATTTCTTATTCTTTTTTCCTCCTTTTATTTAGCGATATTAACTTACAACGCGCTTGTGTGTTTCTTTGTCTCTCTTTTTTCTCTCTCTCTCTCTCTCCCTCTTCCCCACTCCTTCCCTTCCTTCTCCCCTCCCCTCCCTTCCCTCCTCTTCTCTACTCTTCTCTTCTCTTCTCTTCACTTCTCTTCTTTCCCACTTTCCTTCCCTGCCCTTCCTTTTCCCTCTCCCTTTTCCTCTTGCCATCAACCTGTCTCTTACTCCTTCTAACTCATTCGTATCGAAGCGCTGCTTCCTTCACGTCGTACGTTGGCTGGTCTATGAAAAAAACGTCGAAGGAAAAGGAAGGTTCTGGAAAACGTAAAATCTCTCTTTGTTTCTATCATTAACATTTAAATATATTCATTATTGCGCATTTAACGACGCACATTTTAATTATCTATTCCGCGTTCATTATATTACTTTATTGCACTAGCTTTATTCGGTCGCCATTTTGAAATCAGATTTGTTGGATCGTCCACATGGACAACGTGTAATCGCTAAATATTTCTATTGATAGAAAAGTCATACGTTAGTAGTATTTTCGACCCTTTTTCTTCTCCCTCTCTCTCTCTCTCTCTCTCTCTCTCTTTCTTTCTCTTTTCTTTTTTTTTCACCACGTTTATTTCTACGAATTCACACTTTGTGTTGCCGTCCATTCTGACGTGTCGTCATCGCAACGACGTCAACTCAAACGTGCTATTTCACTTTTTATCTACTTTATCGGATTGCGAAGCCTAGTAATTACGCGAACGGTTTAAATATACTTAGTTTATTGTATATCTCGAAGTGGATCTTGAATTTCGTATTGTCTGTTTGTTAAGGATCAAGTGTATTAATTTCTATTTGTTTAATCATCTTTATACATTCAAATCTTTATTTATTTATTTATTTATTTATTTTTTCTTTTTTTGTTTTGAGGATAATTCAAGGTTAGAATTTTGGAACCTATTTGATTTATTTTTATAAAAGTTTTACAAGTTCATAAAGTAAGTTTCCCTTGACTGCTGTTCAAAGTGATCATTATTTAAATTATTGTGGGAGTTTGTGAGATTATAAGCTCAAGGTCATCCTGTTGAAATTCTTACATATATATCTCCAACATTCATTTGAATTTTTTACATATTGATTTTTTATTATTTCACGCTATTAATTAATAAAATCTATTAATTATACAAATTATCTTTTGAAGTTTAACGTAAATAAAGAATTAAATTCACCTTAACTATTTTTATTAAATGATTATTAAATTGATTCGTAAATGACAGAATTAATGTTAAATTAATAATCATATATTCGTATAAGATATTATAATCGTAATAATTTCTTAGAATAGAATTTTTGCGAGAGAAATATATCCAATAAAACATTTGTATCTCATTAAATTAATATCTTATTGTTTTCTAGCAGGAACAGTTGTGTAATATTTCACACTTATTGGTCATTATATCGAAGAACTTTATTCAATCAAAATGGTGAAGGAGACTACCTTTTATGATGTCTTGGGCGTGAAGCCCGATTGTTCGCCAGAAGATCTAAAGAAAGCTTACAGAAAACTTGCACTCAAATATCATCCTGATAAAAATCCTAATGAAGGAGAAAGGGTTATTATCTATTTCTTAATGCTTTCCTTGAATTTTATGAAAATTATTTAAATTTTATTAAATTTTCCATAGAATAATTTTATCTATATATTAAAATTAATTATATTTCAGTTTAAACAAATCTCTCAAGCCTATGAAGTTTTATCTAATCCAGAGAAGAAACGCATTTATGATCAAGGTGGTGAACAAGCCTTGAAAGAAGGTGGAATGGGAGGAAATGGTTTCTCATCTCCTATGGATATCTTCGATATGTTCTTTGGTGGAGCCTTTGGTGGGAGAAGTGGTAGAAGGAGGGAACGAAAAGGTCAAGATGTCATACATCAGCTCTCTGTATCGTTGGAAGAGCTTTATAATGGGACTGTCCGTAAACTAGCATTACAGAAAAATGTCATTTGTGATAAGTGTGAAGGTAAATTGATTAAAATTATGGTATATTAAATTTATTATATTAAAGTTAATGTTCTTTTAATATTTAATATTTACTTTGCACTTAGGTATCGGGGGTAAAAAAGGTTCTGTAGAACAATGCACATCGTGCCATGGAAGTGGCATGCAGGTACAGATACAACAGTTAGGCCCAGGAATGTTACAACATATGCAAACAATGTGCTCTGAGTGCAAAGGTCAGGGTGAACGCATTAATCCGCGTGATCGTTGTAAGCAATGTTGCGGAAGAAAAACTATAAGAGATAGGAAAATTTTGGAGGTACATGTTGACCCAGGTATGATGGATGGACAGAAAATAGTTTTCAGTGGAGAAGGTGACCAAGAGCCTGAATTAGAAGCGGGCGATATCGTTATTCTTTTGGAAGAAAAAGAACACGAGGTGTTCAAGTAAGTAATTAATCATTGTTTTGATAATAATAATAATAATAATAATAATAATAATAATAATAATAATAATAATAATCTACGCGAACTTTTTCAATTGATTTTAATTTCGTTTAATTTATTCTTAATATTTGAATTTTAGACGATCGCGAAATGATTTAATAATGCGAATGCACATAGAATTAGTGGAAGCACTTTGTGGTTTCCAAAAAGTTATTCGTTCCTTGGATGGTAGAGATTTGGTTATCACCTCTCTTCCTGGTACGGTAACGAAGCATGGTGACGTTAAATGTATCCTAAATGAGGGTATGCCAATTCACAAGGATCCATTCACGCATGGCAAACTTATCATTCAATTTGTTGTGAATTTCCCTAAATCTATTAATCCAACTGTAATTCCAACTCTCGAACAATGTTTACCTATGAGAGAGGAAGTATTAATTCCGGATGGAGCCGAGGAGGTTATCCTTACCGATTTGGACCCTGAACAGGAACACAGGCGGAGAGATCAACGACCAGCGTATGAAGAAGATCAGGGAGGTCCATCACGGGTCCAATGTGCCACGCATTAAATTTAGTTATTCAGATCTTAATAAACATGGCCACTTTCTCATTTCAAACTATTGTCCCATTCGTTCGATTCTAAGTCATACATAATAAAATGAAAAAGAATATACGAATAGACGGATATTAAGAATGAGAGTATCCTTCGACCGCAGTGAAAAAGAAAAATAGAACAAAAGAAAAAGGGGGAAAAAAAAAAGAAAAGAAAAGAAAGAACGTAAAAATAAAAAAGTATTTGAATATAATCGATATTTGCGCATGGCCGTAAGGAGAATAACGTTTATAAAACAACAAATCATGGGTTAATATGGGCGTGTCATCGAGATATATTCAATGTTTTATTTATCCGTCATCCCATAAATATCAAGGCATTGTACATTTTCGTAAACAATGCTAACTCGAATCCGGTAGTAATGCTTACTGTAGGTAATCGCTAATGAAGTATACTTATCACTGAATGGTACGATAAAAGAAAGTAAACAGTAATGATTTAATATAACATCGCATTAAATTAGTCATAAATTAATAAGTAACTTATCGCAAAGTGTTGTAACATTCAACTAAAAAACAATCTTTGAATCTTTTTTCTGCAATCAGACATTTAGTGGCTCTCATTTAGATATCGGTAAACGTAATAACATTACGGCCGCGTGATGTTGATTACATAAATCAGGGATGGGCAATTTCTATGCTGCGGGCCATGTACTACGGTTCTCGCCATTAATCAACCGGTTCCCCTTCCCCCCATTATTTCAATTCATTTATCCACCACTTTATACTTAAAAACTATACAGTTTTATAGGGTACGATGATATGATTAAATATTTGGGGATCGTTTTTCTTTTCGATATTACTGGAACAAGGCAAGTAGGATTTAGAGTCCTCATGTGGACCATTATATAATTGTCCAATCCTGATATAAGTAATTTGTATTGAAGTATATAAAATCCGTACTCTTCGTTTATTGTCATTAATTATTTAAGATTCATGTCTGTCTCGGTACGAAATAATAAAGTGTCGTCATAGCAAAGTTTATCGCTAAATGCGATAACACATTGAGATGTGGCGTTAGAAAATCACAGAAAACAGCTTACAGTAATAATAATGGGACATTATTCCATATAAATAGTATTTCAATTTATGCGTCTTCGAGAAAGCTCGTGATCTAAGAAGAAAGGTAAATAAAAGGTTGCGGAGAGAGAGAGAGAGAGAGAGAGAAAAAAAAACAATGAATCACGTTCCTGTATGTATGGACAAATGCGCGTATCGTAAAACTTTATTTGTGTAATTTCGTGACATTGTTTCTAATATCTTATATTTATAAGAATAATCAATACTTTGACACAGAAGACCCGAGATGTTTCTTTTTTCGATGGATATTAAAATACAATTGGTTTTAAAAGGCGTGTCAAGATTTTTGACTCCTTGATATATCATATTGTAATTATCTAAATCTTTTATTCACGTCTATTAAGTTTATAAATATAATTAGAGAGAGAGAGAGTGAGAGAGAGAGAGAAAGAAAGAACATGTGCGGAAATGACTAGTATATATTTGTATAATTTAAAAATTGACGTGCGCGCTTTGTGTCACCAATTTTATTATGGAGAGAAATAAAAGTTGCAGACAAATTTTTTTTTCTTTCGATTATTGTATCGTAATATCGACGATATCGAACGAAAGGAAAAAAAAAGAAAAGATATAAAAAATTGGTCGACTATCTTTGTCCGATCACGCAGAGATTTTTGCAATATACATTGTCATTTCCACAATAAACATAATCAATGAAGCTAAGTCGTACCATATATTGAAATACAATTTAAATACATTCGCGTAAATTTATATGACACGTAAAAGTATTTATCACTTCACTGTCGTATACTACAGTAAGCTATAACTATAAAGATTTGCAAATAAATAGTCGCATATTTCTTGTAATCTTATTTATTATAGACAAATTGGTGATTAGTCATTTTTTGAGGCATCTGAATAAATTGGACGAAGCATAACGTATAATAAGTAACAAATTCGTTTGCGTTTGCTACATTCTTCACCTAAATTTCCTTAAACCTTTTGAGACATTTTAAGTGAATTGTATATAAGAAGAAAAAAAAATTTTTTTTTTCAATGTACGTAATTTTCAATCATACAATAATAATAATAATAATAATAATAATAATAATAATAACAATAATAATAATAATAATAATAATAATAATAATAATAATGCGCTAGATAATTCGTGTTCGAATTCTAGCGGTACGTATCACGTGGTGTCGAAATGATATGGTAGTTCGAAGATGCACGAAGAGGAGCATAGATGGCGACGTAATCGCGGGTCAACGTTTTTACGATGTATCGTAAGATTGGAGCAAGCGGCCGCCAAGAGGCAGCCGCCGAGATGCCGCAAAGGTTTCTGGGTATGCGGAGGGAGCCATATTTTTTCAATATCAGTTACGCGAAAACAGCGTACGTATAGCATCCGCGGAATGGAATCACGATTGTCGCCTTGCTCCGAGAGCGCGTCCCTTGGTGAAAAGTGATAAGGAGGGTTGGTCGACGACGAACAAACGTCAAGGACGATTCCATACCGACTGTGATATCTATATCTATATATCTATCTATCTATCTATCTATATATATATATACACACATATATATATATGTATATGTATGAAATATATATACAAGTGTGTAGATATATCCCATGTATCGTGGCCGGATCGAAGTAGAAGGAAGAAACATAAAATGGCAACATAACAACGTGAGAGGGAAAGATATAAAAAAGAGAGAAAAAGAAAAAAAAAAAGAAAAAGAAAAGGGAGAGAAACACGCAAGCACGCGATCGAGAAGTAAGATAGAAATAAGGTAGAAAAGGGTAGGAAGTAAAATCGAGGAGTGTTGCTGCTGCTATAGCCGCGCGCAGGTGTTCTCGAATCCGTGGAAGAAGAGGGTTAGTTAAGTTAACCCGAGGCTCTCGTGGTAGCGCGCTCGCGGTGGTAGTGGTGGTAAAATAGTGGCGGTGGTGGAACCGGGTGGTATTGGTGGTGGTGGTTCGTAGTGCCGGTGGTGGAAGTGAAGGAGGAGAAGAAAGACGAGGAGGAGGAAGAAGAGGAGGAGGAGGAGGAAGAGGAGGAGGAAGAAGAGAAGGAGAAAAAGGAGGAGGAGGAGAAGGAGGAAGAGGAGGTGGTGGTGGTGGTGGTGGTGGTGGTGGTGCTGCCGCTGCTCCGCTGCTGCTGCTGCGACAATGACACAGCGTCATAACACGATGTTCGTCCGGCCGTGCGATTTAACGTAAAACAAGCGGCGTTCTGTGTTCATCGAGAACCTGCCTTCCTTTTCTCTCTCTCTCTCTCCCCCCCTACACACCACCCTGCCGACCCGACCCGCCCCGCCTCGTCCCGTCTCACCGTTCTGCTTACCAGCGAGCGATCAAGCGAGCGAGCGAGCGTTCTATGTGGAGTCGCGCGAGGGAATGATCTACGTCGTTTCGTGTACGCTGACGTGGAAGGGATAAGAGAGGAAGAGTGAGAGAGAGAGAGAGAGAGTAAGGAGGAGAAGGAGAAAGAAGAGGAGGAGGAGGAGGAGGAGGATCGGTGGAAGAAGGGAGACAAGGAGCGAGGAAGAAGCAGAAGAAGAAGAAGAAGAGGGGAGAGCCTCCTTTCTCGATGCGGAGAGCGGTTTCTCTCGTTTCCCGTGACAGTGGGCCACGATGACACGAACGAGTGTCGTTCGTTCGTTGGACGAGTAGTAGCAGCAGTAGCATTAACAGCAGCAGTAACAGCAGCAGCAGCAGTAGTAGTAGTTGTGTAGTAATAATAGCAGTAGCAGAAGCAGTAACAAGAGCAAGAGCAACGGCAGCAATAGTAACAGCGACGACATTAGTAGTAGTAGGAATAGTACCAGTAATAATAATAACTGTAGTGTGACCAGTTGTGTTAAGTGGTCGGCCTGTGTATTAAACGGTACGATATAAAGCCGGCTCCGCTACTAACAGTTCGATTCGAAGGTTGCCAGTTATAGTTTCTTTGGAAGAGAGTGATATTATACTTGTATATTCGGATATATACATATATATATATATATATAGATATATAGATATATAGATATATAGATACATATACACACACACACACATACACATACACATACACATACACATACACATACACATATAGTTAGACGCACGCGTCTGTCTGTCAGTACGAAGAGGCGTCCTTCACGATCGAGGTCGCTACGATCGGTCGTGTCGTGTCTGTTCGTTCATCGCCGGTCATCGATATCAAGGCAAGATCGCGCGCTTTCATTCGACGAGAAAAAGAGAGAAAGACACACATAGTGAGTCGAGAGACGATACGCCACACG
The DNA here is from genome assembly GCF_910589235.1 of Vespa crabro. NCBI lineage: Eukaryota > Metazoa > Arthropoda > Insecta > Hymenoptera > Vespidae > Vespa > Vespa crabro. The sequence goes on from NC_060955.1 coordinate 3,802,748, forward strand.
GCCTTGGGAACCGGCCGAGGCGTAGTAGTTTCTCTCTCGCGCGCGCGTCTTTTCGCAGCAGCGTACGCAAGCTCGTCATTTACCGGCAGAGAGTGAGTGAGAGAGCGAGCGAGAGAGAGAGAGTGAGAGAGAGAGAGAGAGAGAGAGTGATAAAGGGAGCGTGCGCGCGTCCTAGCCGGCACAGCTACTACAGCGTTTAGCTTATATTAGATGAGGTGACATGGAAATTTCTATCGTCTTCTCTTCGTCTTCTTCGTTTGACGCGATGCGCGAGTGTCCGTCGTTACATTTCGAATTGTGGTCGATCGATCGACTAATTCCAAAATCGTCAATGGACTTCTTATGAACAAGTAAACAAATGTTAAAAAGGGAAGAACACGTTACGACATCACGACTTTGAATGACGTATCTAATGTAAGAGAAAAAATAGGATAGAGAGACAGAAAGAGAAAGAGAGAGAGAGAGAGAGGGAGGGAGAGAGAGAGCGAGAGAAAGGAAGAAGAAAAAGTTAGCACGCGTGTGTGTTCGTGCAAGTGCGATCGCGTTGTAATCCTACAAAGCTAATATCAAATCGATCGTCCTGGATATCGTCGTGTGGACCGGTAACTCTTCCGCCGAGGATGTCGTGCTACGACAACGGCCGCTCCGATAGCACGAGCAGCAGCAGCAGCAGCAGCAGCGGCAGCGGCAGCAGCAGCAGCAGCAGCAGCAGCGGCAGCAGCGGCAGCAGCAGTAGTAGCAGTGATAACGGTAACACTGGCAGTAGCAGCGGTGGCAGTGGCACCAGTGGTAATAACAGCAAGAACAGTAGTAACACCAGCAGAAGCAGCGACAGCAATAGCAAGAAAAATAATATCGAAAAGAGTAAGAGACTCGTGACGTGGAAGAAAAACGAAGTGGATAGTATCGTTACTCTTTGGGTGCCGGTCGTAAAGGCGTGATCGTTTCTTTTTCGACGGAGGATGCGTCAGAGCGACAACAACGGCAACCTGCTGGTGGTATCTAAACGTAGGCGTGCGCCGTGCGTTCCAGTGATGTCGGGGTTCCTTGCAGCGCTGCTGGACCTGGACCATGGCCGGCAAGCCTGAGCAGCAGCCGTCCACGCACCCTGCTCCCCCGAACCACGATCATCATCATCATCATCAACAGAAACAACAACAACAACAACAACAGCAGCTTCAGCTTCAGCAACAGCACCCGCAATATCAGCAACAACAGCAGCAACATCCTCAAAATCCGCAGCATCAACAGCAACAAAACAACAATAATAACAACGGCGGTGGTGGCAGTGTTCTGGTCTACGTTTCGGGGGAGAACTTTGCTTACGCCACGGCGGTGGGTGGTCAAAATGCCGCCGCCACAGCCGCCGCCACGGCCGTCGCGACGACCACGGCCGGCTATCGGCTATCATCGCCGAGGCATCAGCCGGCGACGGCTTACGTTGCCGGTGGTGTCATTCCGACACAACTTCCGACGGCGGCTTCTTGCTTTCCCGCCAAAACCGCCAATTCGGCTGCCGCCGCCGCCGTCGTCGCCGCCGCCGCTACCGTCGCCGCCACCACCAGCACCACTGCTATCACCACCACCACCACCATCACTACCACCACCACTACTACCGTCGTTGCCGTCGATCGTACTCGAGCGAATTTGAAAAGGTCTAATGATCATCATGCCGTTTCGGTAACGACGACAACCACGTCTGCGATAACGACGACAGGAAACACGGCAACGACGACAGTAGTAGCGTCGAGCGATGCTCGAAGGGATCAGTCGAGGTCGTCGAACGACGAGGAGGATGATTACGTCGGTGGTATCGTCTACGGAAGGACTCAAGTCGTCGCTGGTAGAATTCTGGGCAATGAGTATTCCCAGGACGCCGGTAGACGAGCTAGCAAGGACGATACGAGCCTCAAGATGTACCCTTCCCATCGTTACAACAACGTAGCAAACAGCAACGTCGTTGCTGGTGCTTCTGCTGCCGTTGTTGTCGGTTCTGGTGGTAACGCTGTCAATAGGATTGGCTTGCTTGAGAGCAATGAGGCTCGAGTGACGCGTTTTGTGCGACAACAGACGAACGACGTCGGTGTTGTCGACAGAAGAGACGATAAAGTTAGGCAACAGCAACAGCAACAACAGGATGGATATGACAGGCAGACCGGGTCTTCCTTGTCCGGTGATTCGGTGAGGTCAGACATCGGTGAATCATCGACGTACAGCAGTCTCAGCAGTCCGGAAAGTCAGAGTCAAACGTCCTCGCACGACGGCTCGAACAACGTGACGATGAATGGTGCGGTAGGAGATGGTGCTTGTAGTAGTGCTAGTAGTGCTTCTTCTGGTGCGGGTGGTGCAAGTGGTGCGTGCGTGCAGCAACAACAACAACAACAACAACAACAACAGCAATCAACGCGTTCATCCTCAACGACGAGGCTCGCGGTTGCGAACGGCAACAACAACGAGAACGGTGCTAACGCGCAGCACAATGTTGTGCTCACGATGAACGGTAATGCGGTGCTCGCGCAACAACACCAGCAGCAGCAGCAACAGCAGCAGCAGCACTCTGTCACGGTGCCACGTGGATGGAAGAGGATATGCGCCAACGGAGTCATCATTTATATCAGGTCAGTGATTTCTTTTTCTTCTTTCTTTTTGTCTTTTCTTTTTTTTTTTTCTTTTTTCCATTTATCTTTTCTTCTTCTTTTTTCTTTTTGTTTTTTGTTTTTGTCTCATAGTCCTTCCGCGAGTCTCTATTACGTGGCCACTCACGTTGAGTCATCCCAAATCTTTTCCTTTCGAATGTTACGAACGTGAAAGAGAGCTAAGGGGGAACCGTCCTTCTTGTTGAGAGTAAAAAGCATGTGTACGGGGGCAGGTCTCGTCGCTCAAACGGGTTTATCCAGAATCGTTTCAGCCGGCTCTAAAAAAAGGTTTCCTCGAGCGTCTCCTTTCCTCTCCTTCCTTTTCATCCCTTATACCTTTTCTCCCCCCTTCTTGCTTCCCTTTGTAGTCCTTTTCACCGTCGACCTGAAAAACATGAATTTTCTGCGAGTGACGGACGAAGGATAGTTTCTCTCTCTCTCTAACTCCCTCCCCCCCCTCTCTCTCTCTCGCTCTCTTTTTCTTTTTCGCGCGCGCGCGCCCTTTCCCTTCCTATAAGAACTAAAGAACGAGAAGGCGTCTTCCTTTCGAAACCTCATTGTACTTTTATAGTTTCTTTTCGAGAAGATCCATACGGGGGATGTTTTTGACTCTTTCGTGCCGTTTCCACGGCCACGTTTCCTTTCATCGGGATAACACGCACGTTCTACGCCATTTGTGTGAAGAAGTAGTCTCTTCTCTCCTCTCAGTCTCTCTTTCTCTCTCTCTCTCTCTCTCTCTCTCTCTCTCTCTCTCTCTCTCTCTCTCTCTCTCTCTCTCTCTCTCTCTCTCTCTGGCACGTTTCTTAGCCGTCTTTTTTCGGACGAACGTGAGTTTCATAAATTAAAATAAATAGTGAGAGGCGCGAAGGAGGCATAGGAAGAAGATGGGGATGAGAAGGTGGTAAGGAGGGAGAAGGGAGAACTTTCGGACGACGATAAACTCAACGTTTGGCATACCATCGAGTATCTTTGATGAAGAGAAAGTCGTAGAAAAGTTGACGAAGAGAAAGTTATAGATCGAATTCTTCTATTCGTATGCATATATACATATATACATAAGTATGTATATACATATATATTATACGTAATTTGTATAGAAATCTTCTCTCTTTCTTTTTTCTTTTTTTTTTCTCCCTTCTTGTATTGCCGAGGTTACACCGAGAAAAATGATATATCTTACGAAGGAAACAAGATGTAGCTATTTGCAATATATTTAAAAAAAAAAAAAAAAAAAAAAAAAAATGTCCCGCTTTATCGTAATTTGATAAATTTACGTGTTGCATCTATCGTTCTCTTGAAGAGAATGAAGTAGCTTGTAGACAAAAAATACTTCCTTCTCTTTTTTTTTTTTTCCTATCTTTCGGCAAATCTTTTCCGATGCGGAATGATTTGCGAAAACGTCATTGAAACTTCATGTAGGAACGACAAACGCGTAATACGATTTTGCACGGATCACGTGGGATCAACCACAGGGAAGGAGGCCCTATCCTTTTTCTTTTGTATATAAGAAAGAAACCAGTAGGTATATATATATATATATATATATATATATACATACATATACATATCTTTTTTCTTTTTGCTTTTCTTTTCCGAGGTTCCACGAAACAGCAAAGGGCAACGTCTCGTGGCCAGCGCTCGTAATCGAGGACCGACCAGTCTGACCTGGCCCGTCTGAAAACCTCGTTAAAACGATCCTTTCCGGACTCTCTCTCTCTCTCTCTCTCTTTCTTTCTCTCTGTTAGAAGTCACGGTTTAAATGACGTTTAAAGGGCCCCGGCAAACAATGCTCGCCCTCGTAACACAGACTGACCCGGTCTCGTATGGTCAAGCGTCTATTTTCTCGCTGAATCAACGAAACGTTTCTCCTTTTTTTTTTTATCGGTTTTTTTCGTTTTGTTCTCTTTCTTTTTCTTATTTTTTTTTTTTTTTTTTTTTTTTTTTATGTGCGTATGCGTGTGCTCGGACGTGTGGTTATATATATATGTATATGTAGGTCTCGTTTTACACCAAATCTGGTCACCAGTTCGACTTATTGTCAATTGTCAGTTTTCCAGGTCAACGTTACGCTTGAATTTTCATGTTTCCTTCAAAGATAACAGTAGACTCTTACAATGTTCTTACGAATTTTTTCGTAAAAATCTTTCTTTCCCGTTATAGAAATGTATAGACATATGTTACATACATACATACATACATACATACATATATGCACGCAATATATCTTATTTATCGTAATACGATCTCTCTCATTGGTTCGATGTAATCGATTCCATATCAACAAATTCGTAATCGAATATGGATCGAAGATGCACCGAGTTACATACAGGCCCGTGTCCCGTTGTTTATTGGTGATGACCTCGGGGAAGGGAATTTGCCGAAAGACAAATCGGAGCGCAAATACGAAAAAAAAGAAAAAACAAAGAAAAGAAAAGGAGAAAAATGAACGATCCTTCTTACATGCACTACGAGGATCTCGAATAATCGGCCATTCGTATCTTCGAATTTCGATGTAGGTACGCAAAATTCATTCGTGTGTGGCTTTGGTCGGCGATTTGTCGTAAGATTATCGATCGTCATTGATCCTATCGAAAATGGGGAGGAATATCGATGTGGTTTCTCTCTCTCTCTCTCTCTCTCTCTCTCTCTCTCTCTTTCCCCAACCCCTATCTCTCTTTCTCTCTCTTTTGAACGGACTCGTGGACAGGAAGCGTCGGAATGGTCGGAAGGAAGGGAAAGGAATTTGGTCGAACCGCGTTGTTCGTGCGATCATTGATTTACGATGGTACGTCGTAAATACCAAGGGTGATGTACGACCATGACCATACTCCTCCACCTCTCCCCTATCTCTCATCCCCCGTTGTCCCTTTCCTTTTCACTCTTTCCACGCGCAGCTTCTTCCTTCTTCCTTCGTTGTCGAACGCCACTAACGTTCCTTTCACGGACCTTCTTCCTTGATTTATAATACCTATAGGCTCCTTGTCTCTTCTCTTACATACCTCCCTGCCTTTACGGACTGCGGAGGCTATCAAAGTAATTCCTTCGGATGTCGCCTCAGAATTTCTTCGAATTCCGCTTCTCTCGCACGCTATTATCTATCTTTTTCTCTTTATATATGTATATCGCTTTTTCCTCTTTCTCTCTCTCTCTCTCTTTCTCTCTCATAATGGTTTTTTTCTTTCTTTCATTTTTTTTATTACAACAATAACAACAACAACAACAACAACAACAACAATCGCTATGCGATGACGTTTACGCATAGCGACTCTTTCATTTTTATTTTTATTTTTATTTTGTTTGCTTGTCTGTTTGTTTGGTTTTGTTTAGAAAAATGTTTTTTTTGACCCATGACACTGTCTTGTGCCATCTATATCATTATTTACTCACTTCAGTTAATAATGTATACACAAGTCGTAGAGATTTTATTTTTATTTATTATATGTATGTATATCTATATCTTAATTATGAATCATTGAATAACAAACAGTTCCACTTTTAATCAATAATTTATTCTCTTCACTTTCCATTTTGTGAAATTAATCGTTTTGGCTTCTGACTAAGTTATAATTCGGAATTGTTTGCTCATCAATACGATAACGTATAAAATAGTAAATTGAAACCGTCAAAAGGTACATAATATAAAATACAGTGAACTCTCGTATATAATACGGTTTCATATAACACGATGATGCAAGAAATGATGACAAGTGTTCTAATAACATATCATATACATATGTACATTAACGTGTAATTTTATAATACAAACAAATGCATACATAAATCTATATTTCTATAAATTATATCAACTGGTATAACGTGAAACATTTGTCGTTAATTATTATTACAATTAGATACAACGAGACATATAATAATATGCCATTAGATATTTGATTTTTACAATTTTTACGAGCAACGTTGTATTTCTATTTCTTTTTCTTCTTCTTTTCTTTTATTTTTTTGCTTTTTCTTTCTTTTCTCTCTCCCTCCCTCCCTCCCTCCCTCCCTCCTTCCTTACCTCCCTTTCTCTCTCTTTCTCTCGATCGTGCATTAGAATTATAAACGTGTACGAATATATGCGTTTAACGCGCATGAACCAAACTGAATAATCGGAGCGCATTGTATAATGAGATCGCAAATAGGTCATGCAATTAAGCATGCGTACGCGTGGAATACGGCGTGCCGCGCCGGCGAGCACGTGCGAGCGGAAGGTTAAAACGCGGCATCGGCCGCAATTTCTAACGAATGTACGAGCGTGCGCCGCTCACGCTTGGTTACGCGCTTTCTGTCGCTTTCATCGTTTGGCGGTTCCTCTACCAGTCTAACGTAACATTCTCTCTCTCTCTCTCTCTCTTTCTCTATTTCTCTATCCCTTTCTCTCTCTCTTTCTCTCTCTCTCTCTTTCTATCTCATTTACAAATACTCTCTCCCTTTCTCATACACACATACACACTCTACACTCTCTCTTTCTGTCACAAATGCACATTCTCTCTCTCTCTCTCTCACACACACACACACACACATACATACACATTCCCACACTCTCTCTCTCATTCCTATTTCTCTGCCCGCTTTACTCCTCCCCTCTCTCTCTCTCACACAAACACTGTTTTTTTTCTCTTCTCCCGTCCCACTCTATTTCATACCTCCATCCTCACTCCTTTTTTTTTCTTGTTGCTCAACATCGAATCGATAGGCATGGTTAATTAATGTTACGAAAAAAAAAGAAAAAAAAAGAAAATAAAGAAAAAAGAAGCCAGTGGAAACGAAATGAAATCGACTAAGTTTTAAATATTTAGAGTTCGATCGGGGATTAGAGAGATTTATTCAAATATATTATATCAGGTGTTTTTATATTGTGATATAGAGGAAACTATAGATCACTATGTCGTAGATGGTAGAAGGAAGATATGAGATAAGTGTGATGTATGTATGCGAATATCCTCCGTTTGTTTTCCCTCGGCAAAAGAGCATGAGCAGACGTTTACGCGCGTGGTTTTGCCATTTATTCATTCATTCATTCATTCATTCATTCATTCATTCATTCATTCATTCATTCATTCATTCATTCATATATATTTATATATACACTTATATAATGAATATTTAATTAAATATTAATGATGTATTTTTGTGTCCGATATATTATTTTTTTTACATAATATAAATAGTGTATTGCCTTAATTAATTACTTTATTATATAATTTAAAGATTTAAATGAATATAATTATAAGTTCTAATGAGAGATTTATTTGTTTTTTATTTATTGAATCAATATTTCTCAACATTTTCTATCATATTTTAAATAAATGATCGGTATTTATAAATGAAATATTGATACGTAATATAAGTGATGGGTATTATTAGATCGATTAATATAAAAAAAAAAGGAAAAAAAAAAAGAAAAAAGAAACTGTCAATATTTTAATTAAAATATTTTATAAATTTAATGATTCGTCAGTATTTTTATAAATAGACGAACAGTATTTATAATAAACTCAGACTAAACCCAGACGCTGCCCTGATGCAACAACCCTGACGTAATCCTGATGCTTTGTTATTTATACCGATCATATATATATATATATATATATATATATATATATATATTAGATACTGAAATTTTTATATATCATTATATATTTTAATGCTAATCAAAATATTTATATATATTGACCATGCATTTTACACAATATTTATCATTAATTAATAAAGATATTGATCCAATCAATAGAAATGTGTATCTAATGACCGAATAATACAATATTCGCACGTTAAATATTTGATCAAAATATTTGATTAAGATTATATTATATATATATATATATATATATATATATATATATATATATATTACATATATATATATATATTACATATATATATATTACATATATATATATATATTACATATATATATTACACACACATATATATATATTACACACACACATATATATATATATGTAATATTATTTTTATTACTTGTGCTATTTGCATTAGATATTGAAATTTTATCATATGTTTTATCAGTCATCAATAATTTAATTATACATACATAATTAAATTATTCATCGGCTTTAACATTACTAATCTATAATTCAAATCACATATCATTCAATAATTTATCGATATTAACAATAATAAATCAATGATAACGACGTTTTACAAAAGGCATATCCTTTTTCTTATCTTTTTTTGACCATTCGAAATTGTATTATCGTATTTATGATACGACGAGGTAAAATTAAGGTTAGGATAGTTGAAACTGTGGGTACTGGTGTTGTCCGTGGATGCGGGAGGACGATAGGAGGAGGAGAAGGGAGGTGTCGTTCAACAGTAAGAGGAGTAAGAGTAGTAGGAGTTGAAGCAGGAGAGGAGGGACGGTGGGAAGGGGAATAGAGGGTGGGTGGGGGACGGTGGGGAGGGAGAGAGGGAGGTAGAGGGTCAGAGTACAGTAGAATGAGCGATAGTTGCGCAATCCTGCCTCCATCGTTGTCGAGCAGCGATTACGCAAACGTGATAATTAATTGCCAGTGTTCTCTGTTTAATGACTCGTCAAGTCGTTTGCTAAACACGCCAAATCGCCGCGACGTCACGAAAATCGCTATACAGGTGCATCGTTGCATGTCGGTGCTGTTAATTCCACGACGTTGGACGTTACATAATCTCGCGATTTCAAGTGTTTTTCGTTATTTCTTTTTTACTCTCTCTCTCTTTCTCTCACTCTCTCTCTCTCTCTCTCTCTCTCTCTCTCTCTCTCTCTCTCTCTCTCTCTCTTTTTCTCTCACCTTCCCCTCTCTGTTCTATTCTATTCTATTCTATTGTATTTTACTCTATCCCATTCTATTCTATTTTTCCCTTTCATATAGGTTTTTCATCGATCCTGGAAATATGTATTGTTTAAGCGTCGAACGTCGTCCCGATACTCGAATTGCCCTGTCCGTTCTCTCTCTCTCTTTTTTCTTTTTTTTTTTTTTTTCCTTTTTTTTCCCCTCCAGGATCACCACCAAGGCTGACCTAAAAACTCTCTTACCTTTCTTTTATCCGATCTCTCTATAACGTCAAGTAAACCGAACGAACAATAAACGAAATCCTCTTCTGTCTGTTATGAAAATATGACGCGTATATAGACATCTGAGAATGTCGATGACGGGTGTAGGATAAATAAGCTCGACCCGAATAATCTCGCGTTATTTTTAGATCGTATCGATCTTAAGCGAATGAAATATTTTCCGACGATAATCGACGGTATATAATTCCTTATTTCACCGACAATTCACGTTAACTGTTCTTAATCGATCCTAAGTTGTATCGTATGTATACATATGTGTACATATGTATTGTACATAATATACGTAACATGTCGGTTGGCGTAACGGCTAGAATCGTCTCTTACGAAACCGGATGGATGGATATTCAGGTTCAGATTCGGGTTTGAATACTTGCAAAAGGGATTTATGATTGTTGGTATGCATATATATATATATATATATATTCTTTTATAAAGGATATTTCATTCTAATTCTAATTTCTCCAACTGGTTGGTTTTCTTTTCTGTTCTTTTTTTTTTCTTTTTTTTTTCCCCTTCTTTTTTCAAGTTCATTGTAATTTCTTAAAGTATCTTTCGACTATTGCAAAAATAAAAATACATATTTATATATTTATATCGTCTACGTATCCAATTATACAATATGAATTAATGAATATGAATCATTGTATTGTACTTATAACAACAAATAAATCAGAGATATAATGAGTATGAATTAAGTATTTGGATAAAAAAAAAAAAAAAAAAAAAAAAAAAAAAAAAAAAAGTGATAAGAAAATTGCCCAATGATGAGAAAATGAGATATGATTTTATGGCCAGAGTCAATCTAGCAGAAGGGACACACAAGCTAAGGTACATTTTGGTTACCAACGAGAAATTGTCTCGGGAAGGTCTGAGATAAAGTCGGATTCGAATAAAATTTTTATTTATTTTCGAATATATGCTCTAGAAGGGCAGCCTTGTTATACGGGGCCGAGGAAAACAGAAATATTTGACGACCGATCTTTAAGAAACCTAGGACGTCACGTTATCTCTTTTCCACTTTCGTTTCTTATCTTATAATTTTCTTTGTCTATTTATCTTTATATATAGATATATGTATATATAATAGATTGTTCGGAAAGTAATTTCGTTTTTTTTTGTGAAAATGAAAGACAATTTTCGTATAACGAACAAATATTTTATTAAATTATATATTGGCCATTCTGGTCCAATACCTTTTGCCATCTTTTTTCTGGTAGGTAGCATGATCCCATGCTCATAAAATTGTTGTTCTTTGCTGGCAAAAAACTGATCGTGGTGGTTTTTGACCTTCTCAATTTGAAGTGAAGGTTTTACCATCTAAAAAATTTTGCAATGACCGGAATAAATAATAATCCGAAGGTGCCAGATCTGGAGAATATGGTTGGTGTGGCATTGTATCCCATTCAAGCTGTAAAAGCTTTTGGCGAGTGACCAAACTTGTATGAGGTCTCGCATTATCTTGGAGGAACATTACACCTTTTCTATTGATTAATTCTGGCCTTTTCTGTTGAAGTGCATCATTCAGTTTGTCCAACTGATGACAGTAGACTTCCGAATTAATTGTTGTGTTATCCGGTAAAATCTCAAAAAAGAAAAACCGATTCCTTTAAAATCCCATCAAACAGACAGCATCACCTTTTTTTGATGGATATTGGCTTTGGAAATGCTTTGAGCCGGTTCATCTTTTTTGCTCCATGATCTCTTGTGTTTGACATTGTTATATACAACTCATTTTTCGTCCCCAGTAATGATGCGCTTCAAAAATGGATCATTTTCGTGATGTTTGAGAAGCGAATCACAGACGTCAACGCGACGAGACAAATTTCTCTTCGTGAGAACATGGAGAACACCATATATCGAACTTCGAGGTTAAATCTAGGCCTTTCAAGTGGTCATAAACAGTTGAATTTGATAAATTTAACCTCTCACCGATCTCACGTGTTGTTATTTGCCGGTTTGCATCAACTAATGCCTTTATCGTGTCTTTATCAGCTTCAACCGGCCTTTCAAAACGTGATGCATCTTCTACATCAAAATTGCCGGATTGAAATTTTGCAAACCAGTTCTGGCACTGGCGTACTGTCAACACATCTTCTCCATACACATCGGTTAATTTCTTTCTGGCTTGAACAGCATTTTTACCTTTTCTATAGTAAAAAAGTAAAATATGACGAAAATGCTGCTTATTGTTCTTCATATTTAAAAGGGCACCAACCAAAAACTACTGCGTAGAATCAATTGGACTTTTTCACACACAAGCCTTACTATATCAGGTCTCAAAACATATAATGATTATATGGCTTAAGTGTGAAGTTGGGTGTAAAAAAATACAATTAAATCCTCTGTCGTGTAAAAACGAAATTACTTTATGAACAACCCAATATATATATATATATATTTCTTGATGAGAAAAGATTATTTTAAACTTTACTATTTACATATCATCTTTTATCTACGAACGGATACCTACGTAAATCTTCCTTCTATTCTCTGTTCGAAAGTGGAGAGGGATACTGACAGAGGTCGAGTCGGTCATGTCGATGGAAATTCCCGCGACTCGCGATTTCAGCACAATCTGCAAGCCGTTCTTCGTGTGCGTCTTCTAATCCGAGACGCGCGGTAAGAAGGACGGAACTCAATTCAGACTAATCTGACTCTGGCCGTTTCTATCTTCGATTCTGAGGGCTTCTTTTTATCAAATTTGTTTGCTTTCTTTCCTTTTCTTTTTTCTCTTTTTTTTTTTTTTTTTAATTTCTTTTTCCTCTTCATTTTTCTCTTACGGAGTATCGATCGTTTTACGGATTTAGAGAAAAGTTTAATGTCATCAAAAGCGATATAATTGAATAAATATTTAATTAATCGTATCGTAATTAACGTAGGACGATTTTTTTTTTTTTTTTTTTTTTTTTTTCATACAACTTTTTCAAAGCTTAGTAAGAAGTATTTTCAATATCGATCGTAAAAATGAAAATGAAAAGAGATAAGAAAATAGTGCAACTTTTGATTTTTGTAATAATAGTAAATTAATAGTACGACGTCCGGAAGCAATAAATAATGGATTAATCCTTTGCACTGCAAAAACGACATACGCTCAAACGTTCGTCAATACATACGAAGGTTATATATATATATATATATATATATATATATATATATATATATGTGTCTAATAAATTTTACTTAACATATATCTATATCTAATATTTACTATTTTCTTAAATTATAGAATTGGACATATATTGGATGTATATATTGCTGTATGTCATATGGCAACCAATCAAATTATGACTAAGTAAAGTGAAATGTAAACGAGAACGTGCATATGATATACCATAAATTAATATAACGATCTTCATCAGTTAATTTCGACGTTACATTAATAATTATTAATGAGAATCGAAAAAATTACCTAGCTGACAATTAATATAATATAAGGCTTAACGATTGATATAACTAGATATCGATTATGCGCTTCGATAATTTATTTGAAATTTTTCGCATAGTTCGAGGATTATCGTAACGCAATCCGCGCGAGGACGTATTATTATTGTTCATGAATTCCATGAATGTTTCTTAATCATCTTACTAGGAAATGGAATTCAAACGATAACCATCGATATCGATTCGATCGAATTAATTGAATTTATAGTGGTCCATAAAATTAAAACTGTGTTCGGACGACGGTGATCGTGCATCCAGCATACACATTCGACGGTATGTATTTTTGTCGAGTCCTTGAGTCACTTTAGAGGCATTCTCTATTGAGTAATGGGCTAATTATAGTTTTCACTTGTTCAGAAACTTCTCTTGCCTGGTTGGCATCGATCGCGGGAGACCGAACGAGCAGATTTCTCCGTGGAAAGCGAATTTGATTAATTTTATATATTTCCCGCATGAGATAGCTCGTCGTTTACCTATCGTTTCATTTCTATCTAATCAATTTCTCTTTAGTTTAAACCTATTAATTTACATGGATACCGTTACTCATCTTAATTATATATGTATACACACACACACACACACACACACACATAAATATATATATTATATCTGCACGATCGCAGCGTAATGTTATTTGTTTTTTTGCTCGTTAATGTCAACTTCATACTCAACGTTGATTCCTTCCTATCTATTTATTTATTAGTTTATTTTTATTTCTTTGCCCCCTTATTTCCCTCCCACCCCCCTTCCTCCTTTTTTTATCTTCTCTTTTTTTTCCTCTTTCTTTTTTCTTCCATTTTTTTCTTTTTTCGAAATTTTCGAGCGATAAAGTATCAAGTGGATATTTTTCAATCTCCCGTCAGTGGAGATCTACGTGTAGAAATATACAGCGGGAATAATTTATTACCATAGCGATTGCACGCGCGGTACAGCACGATGTAGCATGTTCCCGAAGAGATAGCATCGGGTATACGCACCTGGTTACTTGTATTTGGTCATCGTTGTTATGTATGTGTATATAACTCGATATATCGACCAGGATTAAACAAAGATTCATTGAAGTCGTCGTCGTTGTCGTCGTCGTCGTCGTCGTCGTAGTCGTCGTCGTCGTCGTCGTCGTAGTCGTCGTTGTCGTCGTCGTTATCGTAAATCCACGACTCGTCGAGGAACTCGACGCAATGCATTCGATGTTTCAATCGGTTTAATAATATACTATTATCGCTTACGTAAAAGGCTACTCCTTAACGAGATAAGAATCAACGGATCAACTTTTAATCGATCATTATTATAAAGTATATGCCATCTCTATTTGAGAATTCTGTGTTACGATACGATGTTACGAACGATTAATCTTTTTAACAGAACGAACGGGGAAAAAAGAAGATGAAGAAAAAAAAAAAAAAAAGAAATAAAAAGAATTCTTTTTCCCCGTCTCAATTTAATTTCGAATGAATTAACGTTTGGTCACGACGATACGCGTTATATCTTCTTTACAACGAGTATTATCTAACGAAGGTAATTTGTAAATTATAAAAAAATTCTGTTTTTTACGTGTATGTGTGCGTGTGTGTATATATATATATATATATATATATATATGTATGTATACGTGTTCCTATGATTAATCGATGAACGTTGAAATTTGTTGATGGTTCGAACGTTATCGATAATATAATTACGTCCGGCAAATTTACTGGATATATATATGACTTTGAATATTTATTATCCGATTCGGTGCGATTACGCGCGTCACAGACGAACGAACGTTATTATTCCATGTACCGAACTAAATTAAACGCGTGGGAGCAAAAGGTAATTTGTGCTGATAACTAACCACCCACGTAAACGCAAGATCTACGCGAAAGGAACGAACGAGGTCTGAACGGATGACTTCTCTAGGTCTTTCTATCCCTCTTTATTCCCTCCTATCCCTCTCTTCTCTCCTTCTTCTCTTGCTTCATCGTTTCTTGACTATATTTAATTCCGGTTTGACGACAGCAATAACATTTCGTGTATTAGCTGGTACGCACGGTATCCTATCGATTAGCTGATTACTCCGACCTCGGTGCTCTTTCAAACGAATAATCCTCGGTCGCGAATAACTCATATACCGCAGATTATTATCGCTTTGAACGCGGAGCTCGCCGCCCGTTAGAGTAAGTATGCGTGCCGTGGTATTAATTTTCGAGCTCGGTTGTACTTAATGCGACTGGGCTCATGATATTTCGACTATTTATAGGAGGTTGTTTCGCTCGTTGCTTCTACAAAAGGTCTGTTGGTGTTTCGACGACTGGAACGTTTTAGAAGTTAGATAAGTTGTTTTTGATTTGCCGGTACGCGTTCAAAGCCGATTACGAAACGTTTTAGAATTCTGCGAAACGTTATGCTCTTTTTTAAACCGTTGAACGTATTTGCGTTCATTCGTGAATCTATGCTCGATGATTATTTTTTTTTCTTTTTCTCTCTCTTTTTTTTTTCTTTTCTTTTTTTTTTTTTGTTTTTCTTAACTTAAATACGCACAAACGCATGCATATGTATATCATTCCTTTTTCTTTTTATTTCTCTCTTTTTTTTTTTTTTCTTGTTTATTTTATTTATTTATTTATTTATTTTGTGTTTTTTTTTTTTTTTTTCTTCTTAATATATTCACAATAAAGTCAAGCAACATGTGTTTCGTATCGTTCGCTTCGTAAAAATGCGTCACTCATTTTTCCTGTTTTGATAAAAGTCAATGTGATCGATCGTGTTGATTTATTAATACATAGATAAATCTACGTCGATCAAGATCGTTGTCGTCCATGAGAATCGTTATACGTAGGTATCCGTTAACATTTATTTCTCATTCGATCGTGTCGCGGTAATGTGTGCCAGCCCATTATTCGTACACGTTCTTCGATGTTAACAGGCCTCGTCGTCTAATTTATGAACCTTGCGGATATAAAAGCCAACGCCGGTTGGAACGCTCTTATCGGAAAGATAAGGCACGACGTATTCTACTCGCTTCCTACTTCCACGATTAACTCGGGCCAACGTTACCGATGGCAATCTTTTTAATTTGTTTTCTTGGAAGTAGCGTACCTTACGTCACCATGGCGTGAAAAGTGGTACTAGAAACTATTCGATATAAGTACCAAAGCTTATACTACGACGTTCTACGACCGTTAAACGAAGTCACCTTTTACGTCTTTAAATCTCTGCGATTAAACCGGGATTAAAGAGCTTCGTTCAGAAGGAAAAAAAAAAATAAAGAGGAAGATATAGGGAGAGAGAGAGAGAGAGAGAGAGAGAGAGAGAGAGAGAGAGAGAGAGAGAGAGAGAGAGAACGTTCATTTTCTATTTTTAACGAGTCGGTCATCCTTTACGAGCTATCGCGCGTAAGCCGTGTATCACGGGTGTATCCCTTTATAACTACTTTGATGTATCTATAATTAGAACATTTATAGATTATCGTGTATTATTAGTTAAGATTATAAAGGAAACTTTTGTATTCTCTTTCTCTCTATTTCTTTCTCTCTCTCTCTCTCTTTTTCTCTCTTTCTCTCGATTTTTCAAAAATATTAAAATTGAGATAGATCTTTATATTCATTACTCTTCTCATCATTTATTTAGTAGAAACATTTTGATATTTATGTTAGATAATCAAATGTGTGTACAGAGGTTATCTCTCTTCTAATTTCACGTAGCTTCAATTTAGATAACCATTTGTACGCTCTTTTCTCCTTGTGTTTTTCTTCTTGCTTTTTTATTTCTCTCTCTCTCTCTCTCTCTCTCTCTCTCTCTTTTTTCTTTTTTTCGTTTTTTTTCTTTCTTTCTTTCTTTTTTTCTCTCTCTCTCTCTCTCTCTCTCTCTCTCTCTCTTTTTCAGTTTCTGATTCCGCTACGTTGTTGCGAATATAAATATTTCAGGAGAAAATCAAAGGCACGTAAGTATGTATGTATACGTTTACCGTATGCTATTTTTACTGCGACCGACCGATAAAAGAATAAAAATCTTCCACTAACATCTTCTACGTACGTTCCAATTACAAGAATCCGTTTAAAAATATACCAACTATGAGAGAGAGAGAGAGGGAGAGAGGGAGAGAGAGAGAGAGAGACAGAGAGAGAGAGAGAGAGAGAGAGAGAGTGTGTGTGTGAAAGAGGGAGAGAGTGCACGTGTCACACGATACTTGGAAGAATCGATAAGAAGTAAAAGTGGAGACATTTTATTTTGATCTGTTGTTGATTCAGAAATATTTATTACATCATCGTTCAATAAATTCATTCTCCAATTAGTTCGTTTCAATCGAAAAGACTTCTCTCATCTTTTTTCTTTATTTTATTTTATTTTTTTTTTATTTTTATTTTTATTTTTTTTAATTTTATTTTTATTTTTTTTTTATTTTTTTTCTTTAAATTATTCACTGATACAAACGTATCGTATTTTTTTAATTATCTTCAAAAAATTCGAGAATTTTCGAAGATAACTAAAAAAAAAAGAAAAAGAAAAAAATGAAAAAAAGATAAAAAAAAATAAATAAAGAAAGATAAAAAAAAAATAAAAAAGATAAAAAAAATAAAAAAAAAATAGTAAATAAGAAAGATCACTCTTTATTTTTACTCCTTTTTTTTTTTTGTTTTGTTTAACTTTTTCTTTTAACTTTGTTTTTAATCGGATAAAAAGGCGACGTTGAAAAATGTTTTCGAAAAAAACAAGGTAAATAAAAAAGAAATAAGAGAGAGAGAGAGAGAGAGAGAAGTAAGGAATTTGAAATCAAACTTTTTATTTCTGCCTTCCATCGTATTTTCGTCGTCGTTTAATAGATAACAGTAGATTGGCACGAGGATTATAGTAGAGGATGTCGAACGGCGAAATAAATTTCTTTTTTGCGCGGATTCCCTTTCAAGGGAAACCACGTTGACGTCCTTGGCATAGGCCAAAGATATTACCTAGATGGAGATTGGAAAAAAAAAAAAAAGGAAAAAGGGAAAAAAAAAGAAAAACTCAACGGCCCTGCTATAGAAACTAGAATGTCCTGAAACGTGAAGTCGAGTATCGGGTGAACATATTTTTACTCTCGAATGGAATTGTATGTCTCGCTTTCTGTCTGTCTGTATGTCTCTTTCTCCCTCTTTTTATTTCCTCGTTTCTTTATTTCTTTCTTTCTTTTTTTTTTCTCTCCCCATCCCCCCCCTACCCCTCCCCTTTTATTTCTTTCTTTCTCTCGTTGAAGCTAACTCATGAAAATTCAGAGAAAACCGTAGCGAAATACTTTTGTCAGGTGGAATGAGCTTCTCTTCCCTATGTGAATTATCGGCCGCGTTTCTACGTCAAAAGTAATCATCATTTATTCCACCGGCGGATACTTCATAATTCATAACCGAATTATCCGACGAGAAAGTCGAGCACCGCGCCGGAAATGTATTCCAATTTTTTTTTTTTTTCTTTTTTTTTTTCCTTTCCCTCGTATTCACTCTGTGAATCGCGCTTCTTCTTCTTCTTCTTCCTTCTCCTCTTCTTCATCTTCCTTCTATCTATCTATCTATCTATCTATCTATCTATCTATCTATCTATCTATCTATCTATCTATCTATCTATCTATCTATCTATTTTTATCTCTACTTCTATCTCTTTTTTTCTTCCATCTTCTCTATACCACTCCTGTCCGATGGAATTCAATTTACTTTGAATTGGCCATAAAGCATCTCCGCCTTTCTCTTCTCCCATTTCGATCATCGTATATTATACTATATCCAAGAAAAGGAAAGATCGCGTGCTCATGAATATTACACTCTGATATCCGAGCTTTTATTTATTTTTTTTTTCCTTCTTTTTTTCCCCGTGAGAACGGGTCACGTATCTTTTTTTTTTTTCTTTTTTCTTTTTTCTTTTTTCTTCGTCATTCTCTTTTTGTTTTTATTTTTCTTTCCTTCTTACTAATACAGATAGATTAGCGATAATAAAAATGATTATTGGTTTATTGGAATGTATCTAATCGGGGTAAGAAAAAAAAAAAAGAAAAAGAAAAAAAAAAGAAACAAAAAAAAAAGAAAATAAAGGAAAAAGATAAATCACTTTTGCTTTTGAAAGTCAACGAATTTTTCTATGACCCGAAGAAATCGCTTGGAATTTCATTTCGAATGAAAATATGAACTATGATAATTGAGACTGTATTATGGCGAATAATATGGGCATACGTATCTATGTATATATGCATGTATTCCATACACGTATATTCATAGATATTTATTGTGCGCGAACGGTTTACGACATGTAATCACTTTAGTGGGTGTTTGAAAATCACTATAATTTGCGAATACACTTGGAAGAGCGCGCTGTCGCAATGTAAGCCCATTAAAATAAATAAATAATTAACGACAAACGAGATGCTCTTACCGAAATCAGAGAAATGTCAGGATTTAATATTCGTTGGACCAAAGGGATTTACTATCGTTCGCGGGATAGTAATTTTCTGAGCTGACTGCATGCACTTCTTGGTTATACTCAAGAGACTTTGTAGACACTATTTACCGTGACGGTCCAACATACATACATATATACATCTCTCTCTCTCTCTCTCTCTCTCTCTCTCTCTCTTTCTCTCTCTCTCTCTCTATATATATATATATACGAGGGTCACGTTATTTAATAACCCGAAATAACTATGTAAAACTTTTAGATCCAGTCGCGTTCCTCTCTTCGCAAGCTTTCCTTCTCGTTGAAAACTTTCTTCCTTTTTACCCTCGGTAGACCGCATCTTCCTTTTTTTTTTCCCTTCTCTTTTTCTACTTTCATTCCTTTTTTTTTTTCTTTTTTGCTTCCTTCCTTCTATCCTTTTCCTCTTTTCTCTCGTTTTAGGTACGCTTTCCTTAAACTTCTGGCGATTGTGACATCTTCTCGGTGGTAAGAACTTCGTCGACGCCCATAGGAAAAGAAAAGGAAAAAAAGAAAAAAAAAAGAAAAAAAAGAAGAAGAAAGAGAAAAAAAGGATAGAAAGAGGGACGAAGATGCGAGTTTTCGCATGAAATCAATGGACGATACGTACCTTCGTAAAAAGAGACCTCAAAGTTATAGAACTTCGTAACGATCACATTAGGGGGTAGTATATGTAGAGGGAAAATTCTCTCTCTTTGTCTCTCTTTCTCTTCATTCGAAGAAGAAGATTTAATTTTATCTTTAACCCTCTTATAATGTCGTGCAAATATAAAGTCGGACAATCGTGTATGCACATCCGTACCTTTTACATTTTATTTCCATTTTATTGCCACGAATTTAACTATTTCTTTATATCTCAAATTTTTCAATATTATCTTTTTTCTTTCTTCTTCTTTTTCTTTTTTTTTCTCTCTCTCTTTTTTTTTTTTTTTTTTTTTTTTTTTTTTTTTTTTTTTAAATAAAAAAGCGAGATAAATGCAGTACAAAAAATATTAATGAACAGTTATTAACAAAGAATTCCTTTTTATATGATATAATTTTTTGCGTATATAAACGATAAGTAAAGACAAAGAATAGATTTAATTATAGATAATTGCGTCATTATTCTTAGATAGAAATAAATTAGAAATGATACGATACGATACGATACGATACGATACGATACGAGAGAAAGTCTAATCGAGCAGGACAAAGACAAGGGAATGGCTTTAATTTAGCTCTGGCAATAATGGTACAGTTGATGGTGTCGAAGTTTCCGATAAAGTTTAAAGAAACGGAAGAGAAAGATATAATGGACGGAGCTAACGGAGTACCAATGAAAAAAGAGAAACGAAAAAGGAAAGAAATAGAAAGATAAAAAGAGAGAAAGAGAGCGAGAATGAGAAAGGGGCTTTTGGGGGAGGGGGTGTGGGTGTGGGTGTGGGGTTGTAGAACGTTGGCATCGATCGTACGAAATCGAGCTTTCCTGCTTTTCCATTGTGCCTGTGGCGCTTTGCCGCGTTGTTTTTGCCTACAGATAAATTGGCAAGTACTCGTTCTCGTAACCAATAGGCTGATCGGTTTTAGCCGCGCGTGCACGCACACATATATATACACACACAAACATATATGTATATATTCTACGTGTACTCATGGGGAGTATGAAATTCGAAAGCGCCTAGGAATGAACACGGTGGGTGGAGGAGGGTTTGAGGGGTGAGGAAAAGAGAAGAGGGAAGCAACGCGGTCGAAGCGTGACGATGTACGCGCTTGAATTTGATGCTGGTATACACACGGTAGTGATACACACACACAAAGAGAGAGAAAGAGAGAGAGAGAGAGAAATAAATAGAGTTCACGCATACGCGCCATTTTTTTTCGTTGCATCGAATGCATTCGCGTTTTACCTGCTTTCTCGTATAGGCTTTATTACTGCGCATACTTGTACCTTCTCGCCTCTTCTCATTCTATTTTCTATCTCTTGTTTTTTTTTTTTTATTTCCCCTTCCCCTTTCTTTTTTTCTCTCTTCTCTCCACTCCCCTCACATCACACACTCCCCTTCTATTTTCGTCATCAAAAAGCTCGCGCCGCTGTACGATATCATGTTTAAGAGAATTTTCCATATCACGCCTGTGATTTCCGCTTGTGGTTTCTCTTCCCCCTCCCCTCCCCCCCTCTTCCTCATCCTCTCTCCTTCTCTTTTCTTTCTTTCTTTCTTTCTTTCTTTCTTTCTTTCTTTTTATCTGTTTTTTCTTTGTTAGTTATATTATACTTTCTGGTACATAATGGATCAGATATAAATATGTATTTTGCGGTTTGGAAATGTTTCTTTTTCTTTCTTATCATTTCTTTCTTTCTTTTTTTCGCGATTTTTCCCCAAATATTATCTTTTTATTATTATTATTATTTTACTTATTTCCTTTATTTTATTCTGCGCCTTAGGACGACCTTGTGCCACTTGTGTCATTCCAAATTTGATTAAGTAAAAAAAAAAAAAAAAAAAAAAAAAGAAAGAAAAGAAAAGAAAAGACAAAGAAAAAATAAAATAAAATAAAATAAAATAAAATATACACATCGTTCGAAATAAAATTCGAATTAATTATCATATTCTCGTGGTACTTTCTATTATTACCGGAAGAATTTCGATTCTTTTTTTTCTCTTTTTTCTCCCCTTCTTTTTTCTTTTTCTTTTTTTTTTTTTTTTTACTTTTACGAATTGAATAGAATAATCTTACTCCGTCGTAATCGTAATATTCATTTCTATAGTCCTCCTAAAATCTCCCCGGAGCCATTCCCTCCTTCCAACTAACCAACTCCAGCGCAGACTTGGATAAGTACTTCTACTCGTTCTCGAACGAACTCGAGGATTTAACGTTCGAAGTATGACGTAGGATTAATGTCATCGTTCGAAGCGCACGCGTTACTTTTCAAGAAGCACTTCGGTTACTCGATTTTTTTTTTTTTTTCCACCGAGTCTCCCCTTTTTCTCGATGTAAAATCGTTGTCGTGCCTTTGCCAATAAAGAAAAAAAAGAAAGAAAAAGAAAGAAAAAGAAATAAAATTCGTTTATTTAACCGCGAATCTTTCCAATTTCTCTCTCTCTCTCTTTTTTTTTTTTTTAAAAGGGAGATATCGTTACAGTTGAATCTCGATGATAAAAGCGGGCGTGGGAAAAAGATTTTTTTTTTTATATTGTTAAGTTTATATCGCAAAAGGTATAGAACTCAGGTGTGTGTGTGTGTGTGTGTGTGTGTGTGTGTGTGTGTGTATATATATATATATATATATGTACACTTCGAAGATTCTCCTCATTGGAGCGCTGCGATTATAGCTGAAAATTAACGCGATAAACGATCCCCTTTTCGTTCCACGCTCGTGCTCAAGCGGATTTACTGTTCGAGCATGATGTTCGAATAACATTCTCGAGTGAAGTGTTTCACGTTTCGCGTCGAGATAACGAAGATGTACTACTGCTAACATCCCAATTCCCCTCATCCTCACTCCCCTCTAACCATACCAGTATACCCCCTACTGAAATATATTACTTATGATATATATCCATTTCCCTTGAACGGAATTTTTTTTTCGTACGTAAACAAACGTTTTTTTTTTTTTTTTACAACTTTACTATGTCTATTTATTCTTATTCCTTAATGTAACCGTTCCTATCTATTAAAATACAAAATCGTATTATTAAATTACGAATGGAAACTTAATATTCCCTGTTATTACTTAATACCATTGAATTTCATGGATATCGAATTTTCGAAATTAAAAAATGAAAAAAGAAAACATTCCCGATAAATAATTTAGGCGTTCTATATCGATCGATTAAATTTTTAAATCTTTTAATCTTCATTTCTGACAGTTCGATATTGATTGTATGTGTCTGTCTGTGTTTGTGTGTGGTTTTGTGTCAAGACGAACCTATCAGATAGTAAGAACAATAAATCGAACTGTTTCCGAATATTTCACATTTGTTAAACTTCGTGCAATTCTTTATAAATAATCATTTTAGAAATATTTTATGAGAAATATTTTCATAAATGAACGAGAGGTATAGAGAATGAGAGAGAAAGAGAGAGAGAGAGAGAGAGAGAGAGTGTGTGTCTGTGTGTGAGAGAAAGAGATGTTTTAAAAATCATCGATTAAAAATAAGTTTAAAACTTTCAAATCTCATTTCTCTTTTTCTCGTCTTTTAAAAAGAAATCAAGAAAGAAAGGAAAGAAAGAAAAAGAGAAAAAAATTCTTTCATAGAATTGTTCGCGTTGAAAATTGGATATTCACCGCTTTTAACCGTAGCAACGAGATTTTCGATAAGGGAAAAAGAAAAGAGGGAGGATGGTGATGAGAGGGTAAGAGGAGGATGGGGGAGAGAACAGGAAGGAGCAACGTGCTCTCGCATTAATTCTGCTCGACTCCGAGAGAGATCCGAGCGAGCGGACGGGGGTCTCGGGTGCATTCAGATGCAGCGGGACGGTGCAATCCGAGAAATGCTAGACGAGGAGGCGATTGGCCGACGGTAAGGTCGCGCACCCGATGGATCCGTCGTATCTTCTTCGCCGGTAAAACGCTTTTCCTGGAAATCGACATTGCAGGAAGTAGTACGAAAGCCTCGTTTAAATCCGCGAGAGTGCTCGAACGAAATCGTTCGATTTCGATTAGTGTAATTGCTCTTTGTCGAGCCCCGTGCATGAACTTTTTCTCTGTCTACAAACATACATATACACACACACACACACACACACACATATATTTCTTTTTTGCATAATAAATATAAATAATTATAATATCAATAAATGACATAACGAATTATTTATATTTCATTTATTTATCTTTTATATTTTATATGATTTTATTTTTATCATCGTAAATCGAGTTGAATGAATTTTTTTAATTATTATTTTTCTTTTTATTCTTCTTTTTGTTTTTATCTCTTTTTCTTTTCCTTTCAGATACTTATGATACGTTTGCCTATTTTATATTCAAGAAGATATTAAAGACTACGTCGCAAAATACGTATCTCAATGAAAACAAAGTAATTAATTAGAAGCTGAGGAGGTTTTCGTTTTTCTAAACTTTGTTTAACTTTATTATTATTATTATTATTATTATTATTATTATTATTATTATTATTATTATTATTATTATTATTATTATTATTATTATTATTATTATTATTATTATTATTATTATTATTATTATTATTATTATTATTATTATTATTATTATTATTATTATTATTATTATTATCGAATAAAAAATGCAATTATCGTTCGATATCTCACGAAGAAGTCAGCTCCAATTTATTCAGTTAAACGTAAAGTCGTTGTTTTTCAATCTTCCGTTTTATCTTCTTTCTTATTAAAAACGATCATTTGTTTTTTCTTTTTCTTTTTTTTTTTTTTTTGGTACTCCACTCTCATTAGCTATTTGAAAGCAGGGAGACAAGTAAAATCGATCGTTCGATCGGGTTTTTCATTCGCATTCGATGATTATGCTAATGCTCGTCGTCTTTCGCTCATATTGTATGGGCTCATATTTGCATTGTGCTCTCTGCCGATAAATATTTATTGATGGAAGGCGAGACCGAGAATAATAATAAAAAAGAGTTTCCCCTTCTCTTCTATTTTTCTTTTTTTTCGTCTATAACCTATACTGATCTCTCTCTCTCTCTCTCTCTCTCTCTCTCTCTCTCTCTCTGTCTATCTATCTATCTACTTATCTATCTATCTATCTATCTATCTATCTATCTATCTATCTATCTATCTATCCATCTATCTCTCTTTCTCTCTCTTTTTCACTTTTTCTTGCTCCGTTTCTCTGCACGTGCGCGCGCATCTATGTACGTGTTTATTGATGTAACTCGAGACGGTCGCACGCAGTTAACAGCCCGTAAACAGAGAATGCACCGGGAATATACGAGTGTTTTTTCGTGCTTCGCCTCTGGCATCCACTAGGAGCTCTCGCGCGAGCGACGCTTAAGATTTCTTTATGGCATTAATTCTGGAAGGTTTATGTATCCATCCTCGAAGAGAGCACAAGGACCTTGCTCCTGTGTATACGCGCGTTAAGGGTACACGACTCTTCTTTCTCGTATGTCTACGGCATCCTCTACGGGTCTCTCTTTACTTTCCCCTTCGTAGTATATTATAAAAACTTTCTCTTCTTTTTTCTTCTTTTGGACTTCTCTCGCCATTTTCTTCCTTTTATTCTTTTTCACCATCACCATAATCATCATCATCATCATCATCATCATCATCTTCTTTTTCTTCTTCTTCGTTTTTTTCCTTTTCCTTCTCCTTTCCTTCCCCCTCTCCCCTTCCTTTTTCTATTTTCCTGTTAAGAAACTACTACTACTATCCGATTTAATCTATCTTTTTATTCCTATCGATCGTAGAAGGCAAACTCGTCGTCTCGTAGGAACGAGAACGATCGCCCTTATCGAAGCACGCAAGAACGTTAATTGCTTCTGCGTCGTGCGATTTACGTGTTTATTAACCCCCTTTATTTATTCGACGGACGAACGAAACCAAAGGAAAAAGGGATAACGCGATGGAAATTAATGTATACCTAACCTTCTTTTTCTTCTTCTTCTTCTTCTTCTTCTTCGTTTTTTTTTTATTTCTTTCTCTTTCTTTCTTTTTTTTTTTTTTTTTCCTTTCTTGAAAAGGTACGATCTTTCTACCGTCGAGAATACTTTTTTCTTTCGAATTAAATCACTCTATCAAGATAGTTAATTTTTACGCGATAGTTCTTTTCTCTCTTTACTTCTTTTTTTTCTTTTTTTCTCTCCTTCTTCATTCTTCAATAATCTTCCATCGGATACGCTAATTTAATATTTTTATCTCGTTACTGCGAAAATAAATTTTTAAACGTTCCTTTTCCTTCTTCTTCTTCTTTTTTCTATTGTTTTTTTTTCCCTTCTGTTTCTTCTTGTTATTATTATTATTATTATTATTATTATTATTATTATTATTATTATTATTATTATTATTATTATTGTTATTATTATCGTTATTCTTTGCTACGTAAAAAATCGAGATAGAAGCGCAGAAAGTATTTTTAAGACTTCGTGGAGATCGATGAAGGTCGGTGAAATGCGTAGCACGATATATAGAAAGGGACGAAAACTCCATCGTAGAAGGGCTAAAAGGGGAAACGTAGAGACCGGCTTTCCTTTCTTCGTTCCCTGCTTGAATCGTTTACGACGACGTAGGTAACTGCGTCCCTTTTGCAACGCAACGATGATTTCGTTCAAGGTCAGGCAAAATAAAAGTCGATATAAGGGCACATGTATATACGCAGTCTCATTCTTTCTTTCTTTCTTTCTTTCTTTCTTTCTTTCTTTCTTTCTTTCTTTCTTTCTCTCTCTCTCTCTCTCTCTCTCTCTCTTTCTCTCTCTCTCTCTTTCTGATACGTATACATCTACACACACAAAGATACACGAATAGGCTACAAATATATTCGTTCATCTCTAATCACTGTACATCCTGTTTTGCGAATCCACATTTATCTTTGCCTCTTTCGAGAGATCATTCACTAGAGCTAGCTGTAAGTTCATTGATCTGAGGAGTGAACATTTTTATTATGAATATCAAAATATAATTTTCTCTTGAGAATTATTTTTTTCATTCAACTTTAACTAAGTGAAATCAAATTTATTATTATTATTATTATTATTATTATTATTATTATTATTATTATTATTATTATTATTATTATTATTATTATTATTATTATTGTTGTTGTTGTTGTTGTTGTTGTTGTTGTTGTTATTATTATTTTGTACAATACTATCGTATTAAACGTAAATAAATCTGCGAAGGTCGACTCGATTTTTGTGAGATTGCATTCACTTTTGATTAGTTAAAAAAAAAAAAAAACAAAAGAAAAAAAAACAAAAAAAAAGAAACCCTAAAAAAATCAGGTCTTTCTCTTTGATAGGTTAGCATTCGTTAATATTCACGAATTTATTTCCATAATATAAAGTCGCGTTACATCGTATTTCTGATGAAACGCTACTAGTAGCGTGCTATACATACGTACATACATACATACATACATACATACATACATAAATACATATATACATACGTACATACGTACATACGTACGTACGTCCGTACATAGATCGAATCTTGACTGTTTGCTTAGTGAACGAATCGATAACATCGACGAGGCGACATCAAATATTCATGGTATGCCAGTTTTTTTTCTCTCCTTTCTGTTTTTTTTTTAGTTTCCTTTTTATTTATTCCTCTTTTTTTTTTTTTATTCTTTTTATTTTTATTTTTTTATTTTTTTTTTTTTATTTTTTTCTTTCCTCTTTTCCTTTTTTTAACGACAAGTTACTTTTGACAAGCAATTAACGCTATCGATCTTTCCCATCGTGTGTCAGCGCGTATCGTTAAAATTTGAAAAGATTTTCCCTCGATTCGAAAAACACATATGATTTTATATCGGACGAAAATTTGTATGATAGCCAATGAAATATTTTGCACGTTTAAATATAATTTTTCTCCCTTCGCTTTTAACTGCCCCATCCCCTCTCCTAACATCACCACCCTCTATATCCTATCTCTGTTTCGTTCGCCTTCTTCACTCTCTGTCGTTCTCTTCGTCCACTTTTTGCCAAACGCCAAAAAGAAATATAATTCTATCGAGCGAATGTTTTCAACTCTTCGTTGGTCCATGTCGAATGAGAGAACAGAGGAGGTCAGTGACGCGAGTCTGATGCTATACTTGTAGCCGTTGACTTTGTGAGAGAAATCGAGAATAGTACATCAGAAAATAGTAACAGTCTGGATAGAGAAATATCTCATGGTGGAGTGACCGACTGCCGGGTTTATGCGTTTCATAAGATTCGATAAGGAAGAAAATGCTTGAAAGATCATTCGTGTTGGTTATCAGATAGATATTTTGAAATAGATTCTATTTGAGCTCGTTGTACATATCTATGTATGTGTATATGTATATATATATTCGCATGCCTAAGTACATATTTTTAGTTTTACCATATACTATAAATCTTAGGAAGTATTGGAAGGTAACGATAAAGCTTATCATTTATTTCAAACCTTTGAACTCTTGGTTATTCGAAATATCTATGATCGATACAAATATTATACCTTTCCATTTATTTCTCGTTTATATTAATTTTCGTCATTTCTATTTTTACGTGCTTTTCATTTTTTCTTTGTTTGTACTTTAAAAATTTTCCAATTGTACTTGCAAATTTGATGTAAAATAGTATTATATTATAAACCCTTGGAGCGATAATTCGTTTATACAAAAAAAAAAAAAAAAGAAATTATATATATATGTATATGTATTAAAGAAAAGAAAAAAAGAAAAAATTATCGATTCAGAAGATTAGATGAAATATAGCGTTACGGTTTTGGATCATTGAGATTAGTATTATGTTTGATCGTGGTTTTCGTTTAATAGTATTATTATCTATTCACGTGTCTCCCTCTACTGGCTCATAGTTGATAAGACACGACAGAGTTCGAGCTTTTATCATAAATATGTGAGAATATTGGGAACATAGAATATATATATATATATATATATATATATATATATATATATATATGTATATATATATTATATAACGTAGGTTTGTCGATAGACAAGATTTTTTTTCTTTATTCACGACTTTAGCCATTTCAATGAAGACTTCGATTTTGCTTTATTTGACTCTAACTTTATCCGTCTATATCCTCCCCCCAACCTTTTTACCTTTTTTTTTCTCCCTTTTGTACAGGCTATAGGTAGGTACATTTTTCTCTCGCACCCTTCTTCTTTCAGCCGTCGTGCATAGGTCACGAAGGGTAGGATTGACCTCGACATTATAACGATTTCTACCGTACAACGCGTCGTTGCACGAGTCTCACTTTATTTCTTTCTAAAAGATCAGTTCGATAAATTCTATTCATACGATCGCCATTACAATTCATTTAATATTCTTCAATAATTTTTTTCTCTTTCTCCCCCTTTTGTTTCTTCTTCTTTCTTTCTTTGTTTTCTTCTTTTTTTTATTTGTTTGTTTTTGTTTGTTTTTTTTTTTTTTTTTTTTTTTAAGACATTCAACTACTGATTGATAAGGTATAGGATTTTCTTTTGGGAGAAAATCAAGATACATAAATCGATCTTTTAAGAAGAAATATCTTGGATGTATACAGGCATTAGAAAAGATTTATTAGATAGTTTCGATGGCTACGATTTTTCCTTAAAATTTATGATTTATTATTGGCAACAAAGTTTTAATAGAGATAAAAGCGACGAGTTGCTGCATTCTTCTTTGCAACTCGTCGGAGTACTTTATCATACTTCATAGTTTCGTTATCTCGCTAGGCGCAAATATCGTTCGTGGGTGGAAGAAAGATAGATAGGGAGAGAGAGAGAGAAAGAGAGAGAGAGAGAGAGAGAGAGAGAGGAGAGAAAGAAAGAATGAAAAAGAGAATGAAAAAGAGAATGAAAGAAAAAAAGAAAAAAAAAAAAAAGAGACATACGGTCTAGTTCGAGGAAGTTGAGAGATATTGCGCCATAAAGGAGGCGCACGATGCGTACAGTCCCAAGTAGTTCGGCAAATATACGAGAGCTACGATATACACGTTTCGCGGGACACACATGGCACGTTTATCCTACAAGGTTCTTTATTTACGCTCTAATAATTGGAATAAATGGTCATTTATTGCTAGTCTCCCGCGACGTATATACCTATGTACGTGAATATAATACAGAATATCTCGACTGTTACAACACAAAATCAGTTTTATTTAAGTAGCCTTAATATTTATGACAATGAATTGATTTCATTGTATTTTTTATAAAAATTCTTTATTTAATCATATTTGTGTATCGTTACACACATTGTAACATATAGAAAAATTTAGATTGATTCTTTGATTATTATGATTTTTTTTTTCTTTTCTTTTCTTTTTTTTTTTCTCTCACTCCTTCCTACATATTTTTCAATCTCTATATTTATTTCTTCGAACAACACATCTCATTATTTCTCTAATAATATATTTTTATTAATGGTATCATTAATGATTGAACATACAGATACATTATATATATATATATATATATATATATATATATATATATATATATATATATATATAAAAGACAGCTTATTAGTTACTTAAGTTGTTACAAAAAAATTATTTCTCCAAAAGACACGATGAGAATAGAATTTTTAAATTGACATTTAACGAGATATGTGGAACGTTTGAAAAATTCTCATAGCATTGTCTTATGTTTCAATCCAATTAGAGTCGAAGAATAGAACCCGTAGTATATATATATATATTTTTTTTTTTTCCTTTTTTTTCTCTCTTTTTGATTGGAACAAGCTCCCGCTCGATCGTGGCTAATTGATGCTAGATTTAACAGAGCTTAATTAGCGATCAAACAACGGCTGCCTTCAACCTTGTGTGTTGTGTTGAATAGCTCGAATACAAAGCTTTCTTTGTTAAACGTGCTCGCAACAAGCCTATTTACATGTACGTGTGTACACACACACGTATATATATATATATATATATATATATATATATATATATATGATTAACGAAAATAGAGATAGAGAGAAAGAGAGAGAAAGAGTGAGAGACACACAGAGAGAGAGAGAGAGAGAGAGAGAGAGAGAGAGAGAGAGAGAGAGAGAGAGAGAGGAATATAAATAGAAAGCAAATAGTTTTTCATATAATAATGGTCATAAAATTTTTTCATGTACCGCTATTAAATTACGTATGTATGCATGTACATAGATACATAACATGTAGTCTATCTCGTAAATTAATATTTTTGTATTAAAAAAAAAAAAAAAAAGAAAAAAAAAGGATAATCGACGACAATGAGAGAATGTTCATTAACTAAATGTTGATAAAAATCGTTGCTCTTCCACGAATTCTTTGCATTTCAAACGAATCGAAGATATCCAAATAAAATTTTGTCACCGAACGAGACAGTGTGAAATAAAATAATTCGAAGGTGAATAATAAAAGATGACGACAAGGAACGCCGAGTAAACAAATTAACACAATAATCTTTAGAGTCAACATTTCAAAGGGAAGGGGGAAGTGAATTTTTGAATTTCTTCAGGAGGGAGAAAAAGAAGGAAAAGAAAAGAAATGCATTTATGCATTGCGATGCACCGATGCACCGATGGAAAGTCACGTGAGAGTGAGAGAGAGAGAGAGAGAGAGAGAGCGAGAGAGAGAGAGCATCCATTAACAAAATGCTAGGAAAATGTTATTGCTACTCGCATGAAATAACCATCTAGTAAAGTGCTAGTGCTCAACGTCACCTAGCAGCTCTTTTACCATCACCGAACGCCACCTATTCTAAGCGCGAAAATTCTCCACACACACACACACACACATACGCATATAGACACCCACCTCCACCCAAACCTCCGATTCTCGTCGTTTCGATGGCCACCAGGCAACATAAAAGAGAGGAATGAGTGACGAGGGGTAGGCAGAGTTGTAAAGCCACGCGCGTGCCCTACACGTATGTATATACCACGTTACCATACGTACACCTTCGTCCACTTTATTCGTGGCTCGTTCATCCCCCTTCTCTCTCACCCTCTCTCCTTTCCACCCTTCCTACCTATCTTTCTACCCCCGATCACCCGACCACCCGCCTGCCTGCTTGCCCGCCCGCCTGCTGCCTGCCTGCCTCCACCCATCCGCCCATCCTTCCCTCTTTCTCTCGAGTCCACACGATACTCCACGTTCGATTCGATTCTATCCTTCGACAAGATACACACATCGATTTTGTCGTGGTGTCGGTATCGAACGTACGGCGATATCAAGTGATATCGATTTTTATTATTGTTTATTGTTTTTATTGTTGTTCTTGTTGTCGCTGTTATATTTTATGCTTAATGCGTAAACATGTTTACGTTGGGTAAAGTGTTTTTTTTTTTTTTCTTTTTATTTATAATTATGACGTATCTTTACTGTCTAGACAGTTTTTTTTTTCTTTTTTTTTTTTTCATTTTCTATGAGCAGGTAACATTTAAATATTTATTATTGTAAGAATTGTTTTCTAGTGTTAATAATTAATATTTTGTTTAAAACAATATAATATTATATAATTGCATTCATCAATTCAAAATATTATTTATCAGATAATATTAGTTGCATTTCGTTTAAATTATATATTACATAATTCATTTTTGATCTTTCATAAAAAATATCGCCAATTTCTTCGTATATACTTTGTAATACGATCAATCTTCGATCTTTTCTATTCGCGTTTTCTTCGTAAAACGTCAACTCGTCTTTATTGGAGAATCTTTAGATTCGAGCGTAACGTGTTCTCTAGAAAATTTAATCGAAGTTTTTCGTCTCTACCAACGATAACGATAACGTCGGTGGGATTTTCTTTCGTGGGGTAAAATGCGTTCAAGAAAAGAAAACCAAAGAGAGCGTGAGAGGGGGAGAGAGAGAGAGAGAGAGAGAGAGAGAGAGAGAGAGAGAGAGGCAGCAGCGAGAGCAAGAGCGAGAGAGAGAACGAAGGAAGTATAACATAGCTGCTCACGTATCTCTCTCTCTCTCTCTCTCTCTCTCTCTTTCTTTCTTTTTCTCCTCTTTTTCCCTGTTATAAAGAAACAGAGAGGAGAGAGTAGCATTCGCGATACAACGATGTTTAAATCGGGTATTCTCGGATAGCCCTCGGGTAAAGCTCGTTCGGTCGCTTGCGCGC
Organism: Vespa crabro; assembly: GCF_910589235.1. Taxonomy (NCBI): domain Eukaryota; kingdom Metazoa; phylum Arthropoda; class Insecta; order Hymenoptera; family Vespidae; genus Vespa; species Vespa crabro. The sequence goes on from NC_060955.1 coordinate 3,836,022, forward strand.
GACTCTGTCGGTGCAGCAGCGTCGATGCAGGGTGGTGGCTTCTTTCAAGGTAGAAAGTAAGAAAAGGAGAAAGAGCGAGAGAGAGAGAGAGAGAGAGAGAGAGAAAGGGAAAGAAAGATAGAGATAGAGAGATATAGGGTGATAGATAGATAGATAGAGAGAGAGAGAGAGAGAGAGAGAGAGAGAGAGAGAGAGAGAGAGAGAGAGAGAGAGAGAGAAGGGTGAGGATAGAGTGGAAGAAAACGAAGAAGGGTCGAGAAGGAAAAGACTCGCGTGTATCACGTGGGTGTAGTGTAGATGTTTGGAGAGAGTGGTAAAGGAGGAAGGGTCGGAGGTTGTGCAAAGGGTAGAGGATGAGAAGGTGGAGGAGGAAGAGGAGGAGGAGGAGGAGAAGAAGGTGGAGAAGGAAGAGGAGAAGAAGGAAGAGGAGAAGGAGACGATGTGCAGCGTAGGAGAAGGCGATCGATGCACCGGCCCGGCCGCACACGACAACGATGCCTGAGTCAGCCTTTCGCGAGCATTGGCCGCCGCCGGCATTACGGCTGCGCTCGTTGCGTCGGGTAAGAATGGTAGGAGTGAGGGAAACTAACCGGGGATGGAGAGGGAAAGAGGTAGGATAAAACGGGGAGAAAGACAGAATCGTTTCCGGCGTACGCAGCCCCTGGAAAGCGTCGGGCTGGTTATCGCGGCCAAAGTGACGTTCCAAATGAATATCAACAAGCGCAGCCTCGCCGTCGAGGGGTGCGAGGAGGAAGAGGGGAAGGGTGGTTGGAATGAGGATTGTGAGGGATGATGGTGAGAGAAAAAGAGAGAGATAGATAGATAGAGAGAGAGAGAGAGAGAGAGAGAGAGAGAGAGAGAGAGAGAGCAGAATTGGTGGAGGTGAAAGGAAAGGGGAAGCTTTTCTGCTGCTACTGCTGCTGCTACTGCTGCTGTTGCTGGTAGTGGTGGTAGTGGTGGTTGGTGGTGGTTGGTGGTGGTTGATGGTGGTTGGTGGTGGTGGTGGTGGTGGTGGGCACGACGACGTCGACGAGCAAGAGAAATTTTATTTCCGCGGGCGTGGCGCGCCGATGTGTACCATTCGCTTGAATCTTTACCTTTTCTTTTTCTTTGTCTTTTTCTTTTTTATTCGAGAACATTTCTCTCTTACTCTTTCTCTCTCTCGTTTTCTTTCTATTTTTCACTCCCCTTCTTTAGATTTCTTTTCCAATGTCTATCCTCCGCGGATTTACTCTTTCCACGCTTCGAACCGCAAGCAAATGGATCGTACGGAATGGGATTCGTGTCTAACCGCGATAGTAAAGGCGGGACACTTTGACTTTTCGAGAGGAATCTCAAAAGGAACGTCTCTTGTAAAAGAGAGAGAAAGAGAGAGAGAGAGAGAGATGAAGGGTTGGATGATGGTAAAGAGGTAAGGAGAGAGGGAAGAAGTATGTATAGACACGTAAGCTCGTCCTTTTATAGAATCTTGAAACAAAAGGGTGTCGCGTGTTTCTCGAAACACAATGTGATATGGCTATAAAATAAGAACATACGAGGATAGTACACATTCATACGAAAGCATGTAATAAAAACGATAGATAGGTAGGAAGGAAGAGACCGAGAGAGATCGGAAATATTCCGTTCGCTTTGGGAGGGTAGATTTATTTGAGTGGGTGGAAGTCTCTTTTGAAAATATCTTTATTATTCATTTTTCTTTCGTTCTTTTTTTTTTTTTCTTTTTTTCTTTTTGTGTCTCTGTTTCTTTCTTCATTGTTCTTTTTCTTTTTATTCCTTTTATGGTTACCGAACAACGCGATTGGATTTCAAATCTACAGGTCGGGCGCGCACGCTCGAGCGCACAGCTCCGTATTGTTGTCTTTCTCGGCGAACGAGCAAAAAGGAAGAAATGAATAAGAGAAACAGATAGAGATAAAGAGACAGAGAGGGGAGATAGAAAGAGAAAGAGAGAGAGAGAGAGAGAGAGAGAGAGAGAGAGAGAAGTAGAAGTGATTCTCTCTCTCTCTCTTTCTCTATCTAGTGATATTGTCATGTACACGTGAGAACGCGTGCGCGCATTTCGCCGCGTGATGACGCAATGCATGACAGACGGTCTTCGCGGTAATTGCGTCCGGATAACGCACGAAACGGTAACGGGGAGAGAAATGGCTGCTTGCACTCACACTCTCTCTCTTTTCCGTCTCCTCCACTCTTTTCTCTTCGTCGATTGATCCGCTCGCGGAGCGGATATGCAGCTCGGTTCAGAGGTAGGAGGGTGGAGAAAAGGGAGGAGGGGGTGGGGGTGGTTTGAGGCTCGATGGAGGTGGAATTGGCGGAGAAAAGGGATAATGGTGGGGATAGTTGGGGTTGGCAAGGTGCTGTTGGAACGAAAGGTATATATGAAGAGAAAGAGAAAGAGATAGATAGATACATAGATAGATAGATAGATAGAGAGAGAGACAGAGAGAGAGACAGAGAGAGAGAGAGAGAGAGAGAGAGAGAGAAAGAAAGAGACCGAAGAAAGGGATGGTGGAGAAGAAGGAGGAGAGGCACGAGAAGCCAATTAATTTTACGATGGCAAACAGTGGGACTGTCGCAACGTCGTTTCTGCAGTTCACCGAAGTAATTAAAGTTTAAATTGTTTTGAAGAACAATAACGCCCTTCCACGGGCTTCTCTTCTCCATCTTCTTTTCCTTCTCATCTCTTTATCTCTAAATGCGCGCGAGGTAACGTCTCGTTCGCGTCATCGTCGTCCTCGTCGTCGTCGTCGTCGTCGTCGTCGTCACCGTGTCGAGAATGACGTCGACTTATTGTGCAGATGGATAGAAAAGATTTAATGTTTCTAATGGGATCTAATGAATAACATAAAGATGTTAGTACAGTAGTTAAAAGTATTAACGTAAAGTATTGACGATATTATTCTTATTGGTAATTTATCTTTCAATGAGTTTTCTCACGGGTGATAGTGGGGGGGATGAGAAGGGGGGAAATGATTGATAGGAGAAAATACATACGTACATACATACATACATATGTACATGTACGTGTCTGAAATTAATATACTTTTCAATGAATGTAATCGCAAATGGGAATTCCTTTTTGTCTACTTTTATTCTCATTTTGTTGAAACATCCTTTCGGAGAATAAGAGAGTAATCGTAGAGTCCTCTTTTGTGAATATTTGTTTGCATTTAGAGCATAACGATCAATTTATAATCAAAACTTTTTCGAACGAAGTAGAACGCATAATATTATAACGAGAGTGTAATCATTCTGGCATTGTTATTCTTTTTTTTTTCTCTTTCCCATAAAAAGAAAAAAGAAGAAAGAAAAGAAAAAAAAAAGAAAAAAGAAAAAGAAAGACTGACTTTTAATTTTCTATATTCCCAGGAATTATTACTTGTTATTATTATTATTAATATTTATTATCATCATCGTCGTGATCATTATTATGTATTGTATTATTATTATTATTGTTATTGTTGTTGTTATTATTATTATTATTGTTGTTGTTATTATTATTATTATTATTATTATTATTATTATTATTATTGTTGTTATTATTATTATTATTATTATTATTATTATTATTATTATTATTATTATTATTATTATTGTTATTATTACTTTAATCGTCGATTTTATTATCGTTCCCTTTCACGCGTATAGTTGTGCCTATATTTAACGTCGCTTGATATAATTATGTCATAATATGTCAGTCTATCGTATATCATTCCTTATCGTATCCTTCGCTTTCTCCGACGTAATTAAAATTAAAAACGAATAACAGCGAATCGAATAAATTGCGCGTAATCTCGTATTGCGGATTTACGAGATTCACTTTGGTACGAGGGCGATCATTAATACAGATTATCGCTCGCGGAAATATCTACTAACGGGTATCGGGTCTCTGACTTGTGGGCGTTAATTAAATTTCATTATCTTATAGATATGTTTTTAATCGAGCACGCTTGTACCTTGCTATGATCGCACGCTATCCTTTCATTTCTATGGGAATTCATTCGAATAGGAATTCAATTATTTTTCTTTTCTTTTTTTCCTTTCTAGAAGAGAGAAAGAGAGAGAAAGAGAGAGAAAGAGAGAGAAAGAGAGAGAAAGAGAGAAAGAGAGAGAGAGAGAGAGAGAGAGAGAGAGAGAGAGAGAGGATATGGGGGGGGGAACATATGAAACGTGTATATAAACTGATAAAACATGTTTGTCTGCTTTGAAGATTAACTAATATATACGTTCTTTTTTCTTATCGCGTATATTTACGACGGGTATGGGAAGAGAGGCTTAGGGGGAAGGGGCCAGACGGGCAAAAAAGATAAAAAAAGAAAAAGAAAAAAATAACAAAAAACTTATATCCCACAACAATTAAAAGAAAGCTTTTCCGTTCGAGTAGTATGAAAATTTGTCCCTCTCATTGTCGTCATCGTTGTCATTGTCATTGTCGTTGTTGTCATTGTTATTATCGTAAGGTATATCATCGAGGGAAAGTCGCGACGGTTTTAGGTGTTAAGATTGAAAAGAGCAGAGGCCGGTAGTCGTGAAGCATGCCACAGCTAATTGTCGTCATTGACGCGTGGCCAAAGAGAAGCGGAAAACTGGTGAACCGAAGCCAGTAGGAGTTTCCTGGCGAAACGAAACAAGGGTGGAAGGAGAGAGAGAGAAAGAGAGAGAAAGAGAGGGAGACAGGGATGTCATAGACGTTCTATGCTCGCCACGTAGTCACATCGTATACTCTCTCGCAAACTCATTACGCGAGTAGTAGGAGTAGGTACTCTCTACGAGAGAAAGAGAGAGAGAGAGAGAGAGAGCGGTTTTGACTCTCCCTCCCTCCTTTCCCTTCTCCCACTTTCGCTCCCTTTCACTTCTCTCTATCTCCTACAGCCCCGTCCACCACTAATTATAACCATGATCATGCCGTGCATTAACTCTCCTTGTACAGTAATTGTTAATGAGAGCACACGAGCGATCGCATTACTACGGGCTGCTCTGTAAGCTACCGCTTGTAATTAGAGTTATCCCTCCCCCTTTACCTCTTTCCTTCTCTTTCTTTCTCCAATCCTCTTCTCTTACTTTCTCTCTCTCTCCCTCTCTCTCTTTCTCTCTCTCTCTCTTTTTTTCTCCTTTTATCTTGAAGCAACCACTATCCAACTCTATATCCCTTTATTTTCTACCATTCTTTTGTTATCATCAATCTATTTCTCTCCGAACTCTCTCAGCCTGTATCCACATATTTTTCTCTTGAATTTTTCAATCTCTCTCTCTCTCTCTCTCTTTCTCATTTGTTCCTTCCTATTTAAACGATAATTTCATTTAAAGTAGAATGTATCACCGTGGATGATAAAAATTCGTTCATTAATAAGGAATATTATATAAATATTTTAAGTTTATTAATCGAAACGTTAGATAACTTTTGTTTAATATCTACGAAGTAATATATATATATATATATATATATATATATATATATATATATATTCCTTTTTATTTTCTTTATAAATACCAGATGTCGAATTATTTACATAAAGATTTGTACGCATACACATACATACATATATAAGGATGATAGAAATTATTTTGAAAGTAAAACCAATAACAACGATTACGACGTATCAGTTAGCATATGTATGTTCGATCCAATAATACATACATAATATAAACGGATCAAAGACGGCTGCGGAAGGAGGAAAAATATTTTATTATCGAGCACGTGAAAAGTGATATCTGCGAACGACTTTTAAACATTTGGCAGAGAGAAACGAATTCAGTCCAGAATTACGATCTGGCTTCTCCTTGACCCAGATCCAATCGCACCGATTGTTCGTATCAGATTGCACCGGTCCGTAACATGAGGCACTACCGTGCTGATAAATTAATATGGCCTTCTTGCGGACACTAATTCAGCCGATTTCGCCACGAAGTCTCTCTTCTCTTCTCTTCTCTTCTCTTGTCTCCTCCTCTCCTCCTCTCTCTCTTTCTCTCTCTCTTTTTCTATATATGTATATCTATCTATCCATCTATCTCACTCTATCTTCTAGGATCGTAATCTCCTAGAATCGTTCAGATTCAGCCTCCGCTGAAGCATTCTCGGAATCGTTGAGCTCTAGACTCGTCCGTAAACGACCACGAACGATCGCTCAATAAAATCTACTTGGATTTATCTACTTGGACTTATCACGACGATCAAACGTAATTGCAGATGCGGTTGCGATAACTACGTTCCTTTTCAAACCGTCGCGTGCTCTCTCTCTCTCTCTCTCTCTCTCTTTCTCTCTCTTCTCTTTTCTTCTCTTCTCTTCTATTTTAATATTTCGTAATACTACGCATAACAGAATCCATTTGTTTTAATTATTAAATTTAAATTGTTATTGACGTTACGTAAGTAAGCAATTAAGTATAAAAATGTACGTTTTAATATTAAAGTTTTCATTGGGAAAAATGTAAAAGTAAATGTTACGCGTCAAATTATTAAGAATCTTTGTCTTTCTTTTTTCTTTTTCTTTCTTTTTTTTTTTTCTTTTTTTCTTTCTTTCGTTCTTTAAAACGATCGATACGATTTGTTTTATATATTTTCCCTTTTTCCTTTTTTCGCACGAACGATTTTTATACAATTACGAACGAATTTTTATTATTATAATTCGTCAAAAAATGTTTTTCGTATTATCGTTAATCGCATTACGCGATTCGATGAATACTGGTAGTATTATACAGTAAAATACGGTAGTATTTTGATTTTGATCTGAAATTTGTTACATTCACGTTAAGTCTCGATATAAAAATTTCGTACTTTTATCTTTTTCCTTTTTTTTCTCAACCATTTATCGATCTCACTAGAAAAGAACATCACGGGATAGGTTTTTCGATTGCCTCGTTACGACGGGAATAAAGAACGAGAATGCGAATAACGTTGCAAATAATTACACTCGGATCTAATATTAGACGGATCGTAGTATAGTTGATTGGATTAGAAAATTTCAGTTCAGGCGATGCACGACAACGATGTGGTCCTCCTCTTTCATTGCCGAAGACGAGAACGGATAGCCCGATAATCAACGTTAACATTGAGCTCTAACTATTCATAGCACGTGCGCGATGTCATGCACAGTACGTTGCCCGTTTGCAGGCGTCAATTCGTAATGTGCTTCGCTTACGCTTTGTACGAGTCTAAACGTTCGATCGATCGTGGTATATCCCTTTGATCGAATACCGATCGAGAGAAATTTGATCAGTAGGTATCGATTTGACGAAACGTAAAATTCCATTAGTTTTTACCGTTTACATCCGAGGGTGGATTGGAAATATCGAGGGAGAGAAGGTAACGAGATAATATAAGTGGAAACGTCACAGTCACAACGATATTTCTCGTGGGTAAATAAATTCGTTCGCGAAAAACATTTCAAACGACATTCGTAAGTAAATATGTATACATGAAGAGTATGTGTGTGTGTGAATCTATGTGTGTGTATATATATATATATATTCATACACACACCATCAATAACATGCGGTACAGTCGTCAGTTTCACCTTGGCAAGGGAGAATGAGAGATGACAGAGAGAGAGAGAGAGAGGCAGGAAGAAGGTTCATGTTTTATTTACATTGTATTTTAAATTATTCTATTAGTATAAACAGGAATATATATATATATATATATGTATATATATATATATATATATATATCAATGAGAATTGTTTCGATTATTTAAATAACTATGATTTTTAGTTAATATAAAGGGAAAAAAAAAATAATAAGATAAAGTAATATTTATGTTTCATGCGAGCGATCAATATGAAATCAAATAATAAAGTTAAAGGAAAGAAAATATAATTCGAAGTTTAATACCTTTGATCATTAAATTATATATTTTGATAAATGTTATCGATCGATCGTCATATTTGAAATATATAATATATAGGATAAGATTGTTCTGCAGACAATTTTTTATCGATTGAATATATATATATATATATATATATATATATATATATATAAGGAATTAATTAATCATTTATTTATTTTCATTATTAAGTTATTTTGACATGTATATATAACATGAAGAAAAATATATTGGTTCTAGTTAGATTGTAATTAATAAGTGATCAGACTAGTATGCATCGTAATTACTTTATCGATTATTTATCCGCGAGAAGAAAAGATATTTCCTTTAAAGAAAATCATTTTCACGACAAGTAAGTAGTAGTATGTATGATATCTCTGTGTTATCGTTGAAGAAATTCTTGAGCCTTGCACGAACGCGTTTTAATGCGAAGAGAAAATACCAGTCGTCGTCGTCGTCGTCGTCGTCGTCGTCGTCGTCGTCGTCATCGTCGTAGCTGTAGTCGTCGTCGTAGTCGTCGTCGTCGAGCAATGATGGTACAGCATCCAGTATTTCTCTCATCCTCTTTTTCCCTCGATGCAGCAAGCTTGCGATCGAGAAAGAGAGAGTAGGAGAAAGAAGGAGAGAGAGAGAAAGAGAGAAGGAGAGAGAGAGAGAGAGAGAATGAAACGAAGAAAAGGATATGTAAAGGATCGTAAGTCGCGAAGTGCAAGGTGATTCACTGGCAACTTCAAGGTGAGCAAATTGCTCACCAGGGGCCGGTTTGAATTTCTTCGGACGACGAGAGGAATACTTTTTTCTTCATTTTATTTTATTTTATTTTATTTCATTTCATTTCGCATTTCATTTTATTTCAGTTTATTTTATTTCGTTAAACGCTATGCTACCTGAAAGATATCTCTCTTCTCTCTCTCTCTCTCTCTCTCTCTCTCTCTCTCTCTCTCTCTCCCTCTTTATCTTTTTATATCTTCCTATAATGAGATACCACATAAATTTTATATAGTTTTTTCAGTTTTTTCAGTTTTTTCTTTATTTTTTTTTTCCCCCAAAATCTTTCACATCGAGCTGACAAAGCAAGAAAGAAAAAAAGTGTTCTATCGTTGAATTGTTTATAAGTCGATATTTTTTTTTTCCTCATTTTATCTTCAGATTATTAAATTATTAATCTAAAAAATTTCGATCCCAATCTATTGTATTATTTATATTTAAGAGAATAAATTTATATCTGAGAAATAAAATTTATACTTGTAAAATATATTAATCCGAGGATTAATGAAGTTTAATTAAATTCGTATGTTCAACAAATGGAAGATAAATTTTCTAAAATACGTTTGCATGATTTCAAAATTACATGGTTTCTTTGTAATGATTTCATTTGGATTGTTCATCGTTGAAATGGAAATCTTGTAGTGGCGTCTGTTACAACACTTTCTCTATCTCTCTCTCTCTCTCTTTCTCTCTTTCTCTTATTCTCTCATATAAGATTCGTTATGATTAAACTTGTGTGAAAATCAATATCTAATTTGAATATCACGAAGCAGACGTTGCCTTTGCTATTGCTTTCATTTATTTATTTATTTATTTATTTATTTATTTAAGGCGTAACGTTTCAAGTATATCTGATTTCTCCTTCTCAGTTGGTTTCTTTTCTTTTTTGTTGGTTTGTTTGCTTCTTTTTCTTCTTTCTTTTTTTTCTTTTCTTTCCTTTTCTTTTTTTTTTTTTTTTTGTATGTCGTAGAACTCGAATATCCAAGTGTCGGACGTTACTCGCGTAATCTCAGGTCGTTGTGTGTCCTCCGATATCTTCTTGGACGGCGTTCACCATCGTGCTCTCGGGTAATTTGTTCACCTTGGATAAGTGCTCAGTATCCAAAGCACTCATATAGTACATACCTATACATATATACATACATATATACATATGTATATATATCCACGAGGTATCACGGATATGCGTGTGCTTGAACGCCTCTTCTCTTATTATTGTTAAATGCGTTATCATTAAATAAATTGCCTTGGCTCACGAGGCTCGCCAATGGACTTTGTCCTTTATTCTTCTCTTTCTCTTTCTCTTACTCTTTCTCTTTCCTCCTTCACATTCGTCATCTCATTTTTCTCTCTTATAGCATCCACCATGTATATTTGTGTTGGATCATTCAGAGTCTAATCATTTTTGTGGATCGTAATGATCGTAGTGTCGGTGGTCAAAGTGAACATTTTATACGATGAGAGAGAGAGAGAGAGAGAGAGAGAGAGAGAGAGAGAGAGAGAGAGAGAGAGAGAGAGAAGAGGATCAATTAGAGGAAGTGAGATGAAAAAGAGGTGTACGCGAATCGAGCATTATCTCACAAAGCGTCAATTACCATCACCGACGTCTTATATTTCCTCTCTCTCTCTCTCTCTCTCTCTCTCTCTCTCTCTCTCTCTCTCTCTCTCTCTTTCTCTTTCTCTCTCTCTCTCTCCCTATCTATCTATCTCTCTTTTTCTCTTTTTTCTTTTTCTTCGCTTTTTCTCTCTCTCTCTTTCTCTCTCTTTCGCTCTCAATTTTTCTCTGTCTCTGTCTCTCGTGTTAAATTAACCCTCATCCTTCTTCTCTCACTCCATAGACATATAAGAGTCGCCTCGAGACGAAACTAGTCAAGAGAAAATGGTTCCTCCGGGGCCAACGTGTTTTCAAGTCCACCATCGTTAAGTATCTCTTCGTCTCATTCTATCTCGTTGACTAGAGATGATAGACATCATAAAGCGATAAATATGTAATCTCTTTGGTTTTTACTTTATTTCCTCTTATTTTTTTTTTTTTTTTTTTTTTTTTTTTTTTTTCTTTCACAGTCTTTAATACTCGATAATTTTTCGTTGTGTATTAAAGACGTTCTCGAGCTTTCAATCTAATCGACTATTATTATTATTATTATTGTTATTACTATTATTATTATTATTATTATTATTTTATTATTATTATTATTATTATTATTGTTGTTGTTGTTGTTGTTGTTGTTGTTGTTGTTGTTGTTATTATTATTATTATTATGATTATCATCATCATCATCATTTTTAATAATTATTAATATTTAATTATTACATATGTCTTTTCATATATAACTGTTAAATAGCATTAGAATATATAGATATATCTTTTGTAAATCTTAAAATTTCTTTAATCCTTCGTACTATTTGTTTGCTTATTTTTTTTTTTTTTTTTTTATTTATCCTTTTCTTTTCATACACATTTCGTTTTTGTCGAACTTCGTGTTTATTCGAACGAGGATTAGATAAGATTTTTTAATAACAAAAAAAAAAAAAGAAACAAAAAAAAGAAAGATATAATATTAATACGCCATTTCAAGGAATATCTTGCAACGTTCGATAGAGGCGCCCAAAAGGTTAAACTTCTTGTATTAATCATTCGTAAAAGATCTATGAAAAAATAATGTTGAATTTGTAAAAGTTTAGTATGGGTTCTTCGTAGATGGTACTGGTATATTAAGTTTCTCATTGAAATGGCTTAGAGTGGGCGTAGAAAGGAGACAAAGATATCTTTCATAAGTCGAAGAAAAGCGTACGCGGTAGTCCGTGAAAGATCGAACTTACTAATCGGTGTCTAAGCAAAGCATAGTTAAAGTATAGTTAGTGTATCTATGGGACAGAGGACG
>NC_060955.1:3855000-3862500 GCF_910589235.1 Vespa crabro
TTCTTTTTTTTCTTTTTTGTTTATGTTTTTTTTTCCCGATCCATTCGTCTTCTTTCGTTCATCATCAAAACGATTGCTCTATCATATATATATATATATATATATATATATATATATATATATATATATATATATATATATAGAAAGAGAGAGAGAGAGAGAGAGAGAGAGAATTCGTAGATATTGCATAGATATTATTTCAATGGTATATAAATTGTTCGGTTAGATCGATTACGTTTCATTCGAAGTATTTAATGTGATGTTTTTTTTTTTTTTTTATATTTCTTTATTTTTCTTCCTTTTACTTTTTCCTTTTTTTTCTTTTTTATTTTTATTAAAGGACACATCGATATAGAATAATGCCTTGTTATTGTTGTCGTCGTCGTCGTCGTTGTTGTCGTGGAATCAGTAACGTCATTAGTATCGTACGACGTCTTAACGATCGAAGTTTCATGAGATCAAAGTTAGAACTCGTACAAAAGGCAAATGTTCCAGGAGTGTATCTGCATAAATGCGAGAAGGTCACAAAAGAGCCAATTTCGTCGATAGGAAATCCGTGAAAAGCTTTATTTTCCAGCATATTCATCCCTGTTTCCAAAGTCATTTATTTCTCTCTCTCTCTTTCTCTTTCACAGACACATACACGTATACTCACGCATACACTTTCCTCCTCTTACTCTTTATATTTTTTTCTCCCTCCCTCTCCCATCCCGGCCTCGCTTAGGTCTTTTTTTCTAGAGCTCGTTATTGAATTTGTGCATTGGTTGGACGAATCGACGATATCGCCTTTCAATATCGCTTCATTTGGCTCACGTTCATTCGATTTGTGAAAATATCTGACTGTATCTTCTCTCTGCTTTTTTTTTTTTTTCTTTTCCGTTTTTCTTTCTTTCTTTTTCCTTTTTTTGATCACATCCCACCATCCTACTCTCATCGTTCTCAATCACGAAGAGACGAAGAGCGTGAAATTTTTCACGTCATCCTTGTCGTCCTTGGACATGGAGTGCACCTTAGAAATACTAATCCCTTTTAAATATTTCATTCGAAATGAAACGATAATTTAAATCTTCGGATCTTCGTTTTGGCTTAACTCTACGAGAATTTATGATTTGTTATTATTATTATTATTATTATTATTATTATTATTATTATTATTTAATTTAATACCTTTAAGCAATTATCGTTGATCGATCGAGCAATTACTCTCATTCAGAACGATATAATGATAATCGATAACTCATCTTGGATACATTTATAGAGAGAATATCGAATTTGTTGTTTAATTCGTCGAGAATTTTATATCATTGAAAATGAAGACGTGAATGAGAACGAGAACGGTGATTAAAAAAGTAGTAACGCGTATCCGGTTAATTTCTCTCAAAAGTCTTCTTTATCGTTGAACAATATACAAAATATACATATATATTAATATATAATATATAACACGTTCATTTAGACTTTAGTTTATCTCGGTCGGCGTGCGACTAGTTATTATCTTAATTGCATATCGCGGCTCGATGACGGACGAAGCGATAATTATGTCACGCGCATGATAAACCTTGATTTTATTTTTAAATGCGTTCTAAAAAAAAAAAAAGAAAAAAAAAGAAAAGAAAAAAATAAAGAAAGAAAGAAAGGAAGAAAAAAAAACCTTCGCGATCTAATTTCGTATTAGAATCTAGATTTTATCATCTCGTAATCTTGATTTCTAGATTAGCCTGAATGTATTGTATATATGTAAATTGACTTAAATTATTCACAATCGATATGATGATATAATTACAGGACGACAAGGTGATAAGGCTCTTATCATACGATGATATTTTCAAAGGGAAACATAATTAACCGTATAAATAATCTTTAACACGAAGATGAGTTTATGTATTAACTGAGAGTATTGTGTTAATCGATATATAACAAGATAAGATCTCAATCGGTTATTTAACATTGTAATGTGTTATATATATATATATATATATATATATATATATATATATATATATATATATTTATGTATATTTACATAATCGATAATACGCGATAAACTTTAGATAATAAAAATAAATTTAATATTTGATAAGAGAGAGAGAGAGAGAGAGAGAGAGAGAGAGAGAGAGAGAGAGAGAGAGAGAGAGAGAAAGGGAAACGAAATGGGACGTTTTGTTGGATCTTTATTATCAAGGACGTAGAAAACGGAGTTGTGAGATAAAGACAAATAAAAAGGTAAAAGACGTATCTTGGATTCTCGAACGAACGAGTTTGTTGGCTCCTTTGCCTCGAGCATTCGGTCTTTCATTTCTTCTTAACCTTCGAAATCTGAAAAGGGTCGTTATTGCGGTAACACGCGTCCTTTTTACGAGCGTAGGTATATAAGGAACAACGGTGAGGTAAAATGCCTTTAACGTGTCTCTACGGGCGTCCGCAGAAATCCGAGCTCATTATAGGAATTGGCGAGAAACCGATGAATTTATTAGTCGTAAAAATGACAATGCCGATGGGGAACTCCGTAGTATCGCAAAACTTCTGGAGACTCATTCTTCGTTTCTCTTGTGAGAGTAAGAAGAAAAGATAAAAGAGTAAAAGAAAGGGAATGAGAAAGAGAACTCTTATATACGGCAAATACGCAACCGGCTGCGTTTGTGGGTAGCCATAAACACGACGGAACGTACGAGTCTCCGTAGCTTTCTCCAAAGGCGACGGTCGTGATTTCACCGTAATCGTGTGTACGTACCTACGATGAAAACGGTGATCGTATATTTCACGCGTACTGTCATCGAATAAAAGCTCCTATCGACGTTTTATCGTGACCGCCAGCTCGTAAATGCGCTTCTAAATCTCACTATAGCAAGCTTTTTTTTTTTTTAAATCACCTTCAAAGTCCCGTTACGTGTTATTCCAGCGAATTCTTTTCCTTTTTTTTCCTATTTTTCTTTTTTTCTATTTTTTCTTCTTTTTTTTTTCTTTTTTACTTTTTTTATTTTTCTTTTTTCATTTTTTCTTTTTTTTTTCTTTTTTTTTCTTTTTTATTTTTACGACGATTATTGATAAAGGTTCGACTTGATAAAATTATTATCCCATATTTTTTTTTTACTACCGATTTTTCACATTTTAAATGTACATACGAGAAAGAGAGAGAGAGAGAGAGAAAGAGAGAGAGAGAGAGAGAGAGAGAGAGAGAGAGAGAGACTAAGAAATATTTTATCCGGCAATATATTTTCTTGGGAATAATATCATTCGGATTTCTCGTTGTAGAGATAGGTTGGGCGTACATATAAAGCTTCGTTGTTTGTATTAACGGGAATATCGTAGGGTGGGAAAAATTTGTGAATATAACCCCCATCGTAGTCACTTCGTGGTATCGACTATATTATTCTCTACGCGCTTCATTTTTGCGAAGGGCTGTATTCGACTGGAACATATCGATATGCTATACATGGAGTGTGTATGCTCGTTGAGTAATTGCATGTTCTCTCGACGGTGCTTAAAAGTGGAAACGCGGATTGCAAATCGGGAAGCCAGATATATACATACACGGTTCTCCCTTAATACAGTGGAATCCAATTTATCGGAATACTGCGCATTGGAAATGGTCGTTACGCGATTCTCGCTTCCCTGAAATGTCAAACGCGGCTGTACTTTTGTTGGACATCATCGTCGACTCGTAGTTGTTATTATTTCCAATGTATGTACATACATTTGTTATTCGTCGAACGAAATAAGTATGCATGTAGAAGCGTATCCATGCACGCGTTTCATATGTATTATAGATCGATGAACGTTCAATTATATTTTGATCGTATTGCACACGAGTTATCATATTTCTCCGTCTTCTTTTTTTTTTTTTTTTCTTTTCTTTTTTTTTAACTCTCCATATAATAACGGTGTCCAATCTTCTTTTTTATTTTCTTTTTTTTGTTTTCTATCTTCTATTTTTTTTCTATTTTTTTTTTTTTTTTTTTTCTACTCGCTGTACACCACTTGCCAGTTAATTTTCACTGAATTGTATTCCCTTTAATATTAGAGAAATATGGTTGTATATTGAATTATTTTACTTTACTTCTTGTATTTTCTTTTCTTTTTTTTTTTTTTCTTTTTGTTTTTTCTTCTTCGCGTACCCCTGAAACATCAGGCACGTATATACGTATCCAACCAGATTGGAAACCGCTGCTATGTAACAATTGCCTTTCTTTCTTTCTTTCTTTTTATTTTTATTTTTCTTTACGTAATAGGAAATTATATTGTATTATGCAATACTTGAAATTAGTTCAAGTTGTATTTAAGGAAAGGCAGGCGCGTAACTTTTTTCGAATACAAACGATGAAACTTTTCTCTCTCTCTCTCTCTCTCTCTCTCTCTCTCACACACACACACTATGATTTAAGAAGTAAAACTTATAAAAGATTTTATAAATCTTTCGATTCTATATTTGAAAGATTATTTCAAAAAAGAGAGAGAAAAAAAAATGATTAAATACGAACGAGATTATCGAAGAGAAAGAGAACGGGTTTATAACGAAAAAAGAAAAAAGAAAGAAAGAAAAAAAATATAGATAGAAAAAAGAGAGAGAGAGAGAGAGAGAGAGAGAGAGAGAGAGAGAGAGAGAGGGAAAGAAATATAAAGAGATATAGATAGAGAGATAGAGAGAGTAAGAACGTTTCTCTTTCTCTCTCTCTCTATGTCTATCTCTCTCTCTCTCTCTCTCTCTCTCTCTTTCTCTAAGAAAATCGAAAATAAGCTCCCGGCAAAACTCGAGCCATATTAATAGAGACGTATCGATCGAATGTGTTGGTTATAGAGGCTGACGTAACGGGCAAGATTGCGCCGCGCGCTTCGAATATCCTGTTTGTCCGTATCTTGAAACGTTTCCGAAGCGAAGTGTACACAAACGATCGGATTTTATAGACCACTGGTTAGATGTGCGTAGTCGCGGAACATAGCCAGGATGAAAGTGGGTCGGCGAGTTAACGTTATGCGCCTCTGGTTGAATTCTGATGTTACACTGAAGTTCCCTTTGAAGTCCGATTCTGAGGGCGATCTCTCTAGCGTAACAAGTTGAAAACGATATTTTACAGTTTTAGCATCGAATAGCAAACATATTTTTGTCTCTCTCTCTCTCTCTCTCTCTCTCTCTGTTTTTTTCTTTAGTTTTCTTTTTTTTTTTTTCAATCCTTTTTCTTCCCCTTTTATCCTCGTCATTGTCATAGTCTTCTTTCTCCTCTTCCTCTTTTTCCTCCTCGTTCGCAACGTTGTTACTCCATCGATCCGCAGATTTTATTTTTACGAATTTGACGTTTTCAAATTACGAATAAACGAATGAACAAAAACGTACGGACGAACGACTATCGAGCGATATTTTTACCTCGTTGCGCAATAACGCAAAACCGATGCCTCGCTCGGAACTTTTTAATCCGAGTTACTACCATCGGTCCCGCCTGTATATGTATTTTTATCGTTCGTCCTTGTACCATAATTTTAACATATCTCTCTCTCTCTCTCTCTCTTTTTTTTATTTCTCTTTTTTTTCTGTCTATCTATCTGTCTCTCTCTTTCTCTCTCTCCCTCTATCTTTTTTTCTTTTTTTTTTCTCTCTCTCTCTCTCTCTCTTTTTCTCTTTCCCTCCACATCCCTTTTTACGATCAACGTTTACGCGTGTCCCATATCAACGATGAAAATAATTTCCCATGCTCCGATTCCTCGAACTCGTTTTCGCAGAAGCTACGCTTATTTCGGTATTTCGTTGGTACCGTATTTTAAAGATGAATGCCCACGTTGCATTTTCGAATATTCGTATAAGAGGAAAGTCGATTAGTATTACCAGCATTATCGATGTTGCAAGATATTTTATATTTATATGTACATATTATTGTATTAATTATACTGTATTTTATATTTATATACATGCACGTACACATACACATTCACATACACATATGTGTATACATATATATATATATATATATATATATATATATATTGTGTTTGTGTGTGTGTGTGTGTGTGTATGTAACATTTAATTGCCTTTCTGGTATAATGTGGAATAACGATCGAAGGAAAAAAAAAAAAAATACAAAATAATTCTTTATCGAGACGATAAATTACGAATTGCGAGATCGACCGATCTAATATTGTTTTAAATTAGCAAAGAGGTAATAAAAGAAAATGCAATCGTCCGAGTGTTCGAATTCCAAGGAAACTTTTTTTACTTCTCTCTTTCTCTCTGTCTCTCTCTTTTTTTATTTTTTTTTCCCCATTTTTTATTCTCTCTCTCTTTTTTTTTCTTTCTTTTTTTCTTTCATTTGAAAGTTGAAAAGATCTCTCGAACGTTTGATCGTGGATAGAGGCAGAAGTGTAGCGAACGAAAGAGCAATAAACATCAATTAGGATTACGCAAAGCAGTAACCTCCTTCTTCTTCTTCTTCTTCTTCTTCTTCTTCTTCGATCTTAGACTCGATAGTATTTAAATCGTTGAAAAGTATACGTATTCATCGCTAATTATGTTCGTGGTAAAAATTAAAAAAAAAAAAAAAAAAAATAGAAAAATAAAAAAAAAATAAAAAAAAAAAAATAAAAAAAAAAATGCGAAAGATATATGTCAAATATAAATAATATAATTATCGTAAAGTACCTTCGTCTAAAAAAGAAAAAAAGAAAAAAAAAAATACCCGGGTTGTTAGATAGATACATAGATGTTCTCTCTCTCTCTCTCTCTCTTTCTCTCTCTCTCTCTCTCTCTCTCTCTCTCTCTCTCTCTCTCTTTCTCTCACTTTGTTCTGTCGATCGGTGGTTAGAAAGAACTTTCAATGTTTTCTAGAGGTAGATATAATAGATGGTGACATGATGTTACGTGTACACAGGTGTACCAACACAACAAGACTCTTCCTATTTCTAAAATACGTATAGATATCTATACATTTAAAGCACATATAAAGATAGAAAGAAAAATAGAGAGAAAGGGAGACGGAATAAGAGAGAGAAAGATATATATATATATATAGATGAGTGTGCACTCATGCACGCAAATGTCAATCTTGTCTCTTCTCTGACTCTCTCTCTCTTTCTCTCTATCTCTCTCTATCTCTCTTACTCTCTCTTACTCTCTCTTTTTGTCTTTCTCTTTCTGTCTCTCGGTAACTCTTGCGTGCCTTTAGGAAGATCGTCGGGGTAACAATTGCACGAGCCGTACGATCGTAAACCACGGCAGTAAATGCTGGATCTCTCCCGATAAAGCATGTATAGACGTGTACGTATGTGTGTGTGTGTGTGTGTGTGTGTCTGTGCGTACACGCGCAACGTCAAAACTCGCTTCGGTTTATCGCCGTTCCTTCTACGTTTCGCGATTATTATACGTCCGTTTACCGGAAGCCAATGCTTTTGGTCATTTGGCTGCTCCGTAAGGAAAATGAAGGCATAGTCGTCTAGTAAACCTTCGAAAAAGAATTCGTAAAAGAAACGAAGTGAAGTGATGAGAATAGAGAAGAGAGTGGGAAAGGAAAATGTATT
>NC_060955.1:3867500-3885000 GCF_910589235.1 Vespa crabro
CAGCAGGTTCAATTACTTAATAAGTTGTTTTGTAGCTTTCGAAAGGTACCTTGAGTAGAAACATTTATTTGATACTATCTTGAAGTGTTATATATATAATGCAGGTATATATATATATATATATATATATATATATATATATATATATATCCGCATTAAAGTTGCAAACTGGAGAAGACAAAGCTATCCAAGTTCGTTGTTAAGCTAGATGTTGCGCGCGCGTTAAGAAAGTAGACTTTCTAAGAGGAGAAAGACAAAGTTCTTGTAATCTCGTAGTCTTTAAAGTAGAAAATTTCATCCTCGTATTCCCTCAATTCAAGGAGACATTATTCACAATTAAAGGAAAAAAGAAAAAGGAAATAGAACACGAATTATATTTTTCTTTCGAGATTCAAGAATGCTTGATTTTTTGTTCCTTTGATACCTCGCGATACTAAATCTTAGTTCGTTCTGTTAAATGGACGAATTCAAAAAAAAAAAAAAAAAAAAAAAAAAAGAAAAAAAAAGACGGAAATTATTACGTTTTCTCGGAGAAATTTTGTTGCCCGGGATAACAATTGTTTCCGTTCTTGCTAAAAATAAAGAAAGAGAGAGAGAGAGAAAGAGAGAGAGAGAGAGAGAGAGAGAGAGAAGAAAAGAATGGGAGAAAAAAAATGTACAAAATAAATTTGTTTTATTGGAATATACTTCCATTCGTGAAACGAACACGTATGTAGATAGAATTGCGATTTCTCTTTTTTCCTTTTTTTTTTTTTTG
The DNA here is from genome assembly GCF_910589235.1 of Vespa crabro. Lineage (NCBI taxonomy): Eukaryota > Metazoa > Arthropoda > Insecta > Hymenoptera > Vespidae > Vespa > Vespa crabro. The sequence continues at coordinate 3,868,258 of NC_060955.1, forward strand.
TTTTTTTTTTTCCTATTGAGAAGTAGTAAAAGGAGCGGTAATGAAAAGATTAGCACCGTTTGTGGTTTTTTTCAGTGATTTTCTAGAATGGCTTTTAGTGGAAAATGAAACTTAAAAAAAAAAAAAAAGAGAGAGAAAAAGAAAGAAAGAAAGAAAAAGAAAAGAGAAAGAAAGGTAGAAAAAAAAGGAAAAAGGTAGAGAACGACGACAACGGAGACAAATTGAGAAGGAAAAAGGGCTTTCGTTGAGTGGCGAATAAGGGTTCGCCTTACGTGTGGCGAAAGAAACAGTTGCATGCCCGTAATTGCGAGGTCCTTTAATTAACAAAGTACAATGAAGAGAACGAAACCATCGCCGACCTCATTGTCCTTGTGTTAGACCCGTTTTAGGTAGACCTCGACGATATATATATATATATATATATATATATATATATATATATATATATTTATATATATACATAGGATGGTGCCATTTGCTTGCTTCGTTTTCTCTCTCTCTCTCTCTCTCTCTCTCTTTCTTTCTTTTCTCTCTATTCTCTTCCTCCGTCCTTTCTTTCATTCTCACTCGACAGGCTCGATTATTTAACGCAATTATCCATCGTTTCTTCGTGAATCGTTGGCGTACTCTCGTAGTTTTCCATCCTTTTTCCACTTCTTTATCTTCTTTCCTTGTCTGTCCCATTGGCTTCAGGAATAGAGAAAGAGAGAAAGAAAAAAGTCCATTGTTTCTCTCTCTCCCTCTCTCTTTCTAGCTCTCTTGCGGTTATATCGATTCGAGATATTGGTTCAACTGGTTCCAATCGATATTCAGAATGAAAAGCCATTGGAGATGCGGGTAAACTTTGGGCCTTTTCTTCTTTCGTACAAAGGATTAATTTTTTTTTTTCGTTTTTTCATTTATAACTTTCTTCGGGAAATAATGAGAAAGAGAGAGAGAGAGAGAGAGAAGAATGGATCAACCTCGGCATTACTCTTGTCTTTTTTGTTTTTTTTTTCGTTTTCTGCTTTTTTCTTTTTCTTTCTTTTCTTTTTTTTTTTTTTTTTTTTTTAATTTCGTTTTTTAATTTAACTAATTATCCGTCCATCGAAATAAATTTCGAATAACGAATTTTAAGAACTTTTATATAGACTCGTATATCATTTTGACGTATTGAATTTAATTATGTAAAATATTTTGTTCCTCTAATTGAGAGAGAATTCATTTTTAATAATACAAGTTTAATAGATAATTAATTTTTGACAGATAGAAATTGCTGTAATTTTGCAAATACAATTTCGAGATAAAGGGAAATTGTTGTTAATGGTGTTGGTGGTTGTGTTGCTGCTGTTTGTGCTGCTGTTGCTATTGTTGTTCGATAGACGATAGTTGCTGAAATCGAGGACACTCCGAAATAGGAAATTCTCTCGATATGATTGTTGGTTAACGGTATTAGGGTTAGTAGCAGATCTCTCGAGTGGTTCAAGTGCTAAAGGTAGAAGGAAATGGTAGTAGGAGGATGAAAAGGAAGTTGAAACGGAGGTGAAAAGATAAAATAAACAGAAGAGTAGGGTTGTCTCCTGAGACACGACGAGGTCGAGGAAAAGAGAGAGAGAGAGAGAGAGAGAGAAAGAGAAAGAGCGAGGAGCTCTCGAGTCGACGGAATTTATTGGTACGAATTACTCGAGGATTCATTTTCTTGGATTTAAAGAGACGACGATGTCTCTGGGTCGGGTCGTTCATTAAAAACGATAATATTTATACGCTCGATTAGCTACGCTTTCTAAAACATTTACCTTAGTTCCTTATCTGAATTATATTTCTTTTTCTTAATACTTCCATCTTAAAAAACGATGATAAATAATATACAGTATACAATAATATTTATATATAAATATTAATAGTTATTTTTCACAAAGTTTTGACATATTTACGATAAATAAATAAATAAATAAATAAATAAATAAATAAATAAATATATAAAATATCATAGAAGATATATGCACAATCTTTTTCCTACGTCGCTACGAGGAGTCAATTTTTTATTCTAAAAAAGAAAAAAAGAAAAAGAAAAAGAAAGAAAAAAATAAAAGTGCTATACACATTTTGCGTATGACATTTAAATATTGCATTCGAATAATCTATTCATGGAATATCGACTTCGACCTTCGATTTCTTTTACAGAAGGAGAGAAGGAGAGAGAGAGAGAGAGAGAGAGAGAGAGAGAGAGAGAGAGAGAGAGAGAGAGAGAGAGAGAAAAGTTGAATCTTCTAGGGAAGATATAAAACAAAAAAAGAACCAAAAAAAAGAAGGAAAGGTCGATGTAAACGTGTGTGCGTTAGAAAAATTGAATCGAGCTGGGTAAGATAAAATACGGTATTTGCTGTATATATGTATATATGTATGTGTATATATATATATATATATATATATATATATATATATATATATATACGCGTTTGCACCTTCCCTATAAGAGAGAAGAAAAGTATAGAAGACAGAAATCTTGTTCGCGGTGGGTGCCTACCTCCACCCCCCCCCACCCCCTGCCCTCGCCATACCTTACTCTTTTCGAAAGGGCGTCTGTGAGCAGGACGAGTTTATCTCTCTCTCTCTCTCTCTCTCTCTGTTTCTTTTTTTTTTCTTTTCTTTTTTTGCTCGAGGGCGAACCCTCTAACCGAAACCAAGCAACCTCGTCGATAAACCCTAAGTTCTTGGGGGATGGATATGCTCTCGGGAAGACAAGGTAAAACGAGAACAGGAAGGAGCATGCGAATAGCGCTTCACGCGAGTTCTGCTTTCGTCCCTTCTTCTCAATGGAATAGTATAGTTTTGGGTGGGGTTAAAACCAGACGCGGCTATGTATGCTCCCTTGTAAGTCAACATTCTAATCTGTTTGATAACCAACCAATTGTAGAAATAATATTTTTAAATGTATTATTTTTTTTCGCTTAACACATTCCACTTTATTTTCATTTCTTTTCTTTTCTTTTACTTTCCTTTCCTTTTTTCTCTTTTATTTGTTTATTCATTTTTTTTTCGAATATATCATCACTGTAAATACAATATATTAAATGCTAATGTTGTTCGTTTAACGAAAATTTATAATTAATAATAATAATAATAATAATAATAAAAAATATGTATATGTATATAGGTAATATTAAGGTAAAATAAGATATATACGTAATATATAGATAAAATTAATAATAATAAAAAAGATATATATATATATATGTATAAATAATATTTATGATATCGTTATTAATATAATATTTGGAAGAGCCACGAATATATTCTGATTTATGAATCAAATTCATCATATATCAAATGTAGCTATAGAATACTAGAATTCATGGTAGAGAAAAAGAGAGAGTGAGAGAGAGAGAGAGAGAGAGAGAAAGTGAGTGAGATAGAAAGAGAGAAAAGATAAAGAGGCAAAAGAGTAAAGTGTGGCCGTTTAGATAAATCCACGGGAATAGAGGGGCGTCACGTTCCATGAATATCTAATTCCGTCGAACGTACGAACTCGCCGATTCATGGTCTCCCAAAACAATCCCATAAAGATCAGTAGGCTTCCGTTATACAGAGGGCCGGTTTCTCTCTCTCTCTCTCTCTCTCTCTCTCTCTCTCCCAGTAGCAGAGTAAGGAAACTCGCAAATCCTAGTGGTGCGATCTCTCATCCCTTGACGTTTTGTAAGAAAAAAGGAGAAGTAGTGAAAGGGGGAGTGGAAGAAGGAAAGGAAAGGAGAGGAAAGGAAAAGAAAGGATAAGGAGGGAGATAGGGTGGGAAGGAAGAAGGGATGAGAGAAAAAGGAGAAGGGGATGAAGAAAGGGCGTTGAGTTTACTCGTCTTAGTTCGTTCTATCTTTCTCTCACTCATTCACTCACTCACTTACTCACTCACTCACTCACTCATTCTTTCTCTTTTTATTTCTCTCTCTTTTTTTTGGCGTTAGTCCCATGAGGGTGAACGAATGCCCGTGGGAGTTAACGTCGATCGATCGTGGCATACGAAAACAGAGGGAAGAACCTCTTCTCTCTCTCTCTCTCTCTCTCTCTCTCTCTCTTTCTTTCTTTCTTTCTTTCTCACCCACCCTTTTCCTCCTTGAATCCTACGAGAACGTCTTTCGACCCTTCTGCTTTCGACGAATTCTCTTCCCCTTTTTTCTCCTCGTTCTTGTTCTTTTCTCTTTCTCTCTTCATTTTTATTTGTCCCTATCTAAGACTTCTTCAAGAAGTCGAATGATATCACATCCCTCTGATATTATTCTCTGTTTCCTTTTTTTTTCTTCTTTCTCTCTCTCTCTCATATATATATATATATATATATATGAGTATATATATACACATATTTTTATCGAAAAACCTCGTAATTCTATTCCATGTTAGCCGTTTTCTTGCTCGTATATTACGTTCTTTTTTCTTTCTTTCTCTCTATCTTTCATTTTCTCTTTCTATTACGTCTAAGCTTTGACATTTTTCGTATTATCGAATTGTATACGTTGAGATTGTATAAGACAATTTACCGTGTCGATCGATAACGATGTCAATAACTTGACGAGAATATTCTCTTTCTGTCATCGTATAAAAAGAAGAGAAATCAAACAGATTTAATAATCTTATTAGAGTAACCTGATTCTAACTGGGGGTTGGGTAGATGATGAGAGGTTTGGTAGTGGTGGGGCGGGGTAAAATAGGGGGATAGAAGAAAGGGTGAGGGTTAAACCTCGTTCTCAATTCCCTCTCTATCTCGATGAACGACGGGTAAGTAAGTACTTACCTTGTTTAAATGTTCAATAATGAACCAATCAAAAATGAGATAACTTTAAAAGACGATATCTTTTGCTTTGGTATTCGCTTTTTAAAATGATCGGATGAGAGAGACCTTCTAAGAAAAGAAATGAAAAGAAAAAAAATGAAGAAGGAGTAGGAGAAGATCGGGAGTAAAAAAGTATTTGACGTGAAATCCAATAAAACCATTTTACCTTTGGCACGCTCTATCTCCTTTTTGTTTCTTTCTCTAAAAAGAACTAACATATATATATATATATATATATATATATATATATATATATATATATATATATATATATATATATATATATATATAGAAAGAGAGAAAGAGAGAGAGAGAGAGAGAGAGAGAGAAAAGAAAAAGGAAAAAAAAAAAGAGACCGAATGAGAGTTTCTCCGTTCTTTGATTTCTATTCCCTCGTTATCTATTTTTCTCTAACTTTAAGAAAGTCAAACAAGTGATAGAATGAAACATCTTTAGATATAACATAGAATGGTAAGATAGACAGAGAAAATCGTTGAAAGTTGAAAGTAACGAATTTTGCGTCAGTTCCGCAACGTACTCGTGTCTTCTTCTTCTTCTCTTCGTATCTTCTCTTTTCTTCTCTTCTCTCCTAGTCTCTTCTCTTTACGTTCTCAGTCGAAGCCAAGGGAATCAATAACTCCTCGCGACGGAGTCACCCTCTCGTTCTTCCGCCCCTAACCAAAGAGACGAGAGAATCATTGTAGAAGCCCGATTCAACGTGACTTTACAAGCCTTGATATATGATTTAAAGGGTTTTGATTTTGCAAAAGGTTAAATTCGACGATTATATTTAAATTTATGTTACGTTTGATTATTATTATTATTTTTTTTTTTTTTCTTTTTTTCCTTTCCTTTTTTTTTTTTTTTTCTTTAATGGATTCTAATGATTCGATAAAACCATCGAGAGAACGATGATCATTCGTGATAGAATATGAAAATTTTCATACTTTATTGTTTTATTTAAAATTAAGTTACTTTTCGATTAGTTTTTAATGGGTTCTAACGATTCAATAAATCCATTGAGAGAATTAAGATCGTTCGAAATATAAGTGAAAATTTTCATCCTTTACTATGGTATTTTTTTTCTTTTTTTTGCTTTCTTTCTTTCTTGTTTTTTTTCTTTTTTTTTTTTTTTTTTTTTTGTTATTGTACGTCGCCAAGATTTCGATTCGCCTGCGCGTTCTTTTTCTTTTGTTCTTTTTTTTTTTTTTTCAATTGACTTTTTCCGACCACCTTTGTCTACCGTTTAATTGGTTAATTCGCAAGCTGACCAGTATAATAATGAATGCGGATTGCCCCGTGTACATTTGGGTATTTGTAACTGATTGCAATTTGCGCGGATCAACGATACCGTAAAACGCAAAATCGTTCGCCGCAATACGTGAGTAGTTGCAGTACGAAAATGGAGTTACACGGGCGAACGAGTGACATCGCTAATTTATTAGATTCTGAAATGCGCACTCGTAATCTCATCGATCGGTATATTTGTCCAGCTGACTGGGCCCGTTAATCTACGCGCAAATGAAATAATGGTTCCAGGCTTTATCGTCGGATAATGAATTTTAAATCGGATCGGTTGACAGTATTAATTTCGTAGTATTTCATAGTATACACGATATATATATATATATATATATTCGCATGACCGAGATGGATTATGAATTAATTGTATTTCTTCTTCCGCGTAATCGTTTTTTTTTTCTTTTCTTTTTTCTTGTTTATCTGTTCGTTTATTTCTTTTTCTTTACTTTTTTCTTTTCTCTTTTTTTTTTTTTTTTTTTTTATATATATATATATATATATATATTCGTTTGTTTGTACTCGAACAAAAAATTTTGTCTCTTAGCACAAGTTTATATCGTAAAAACCGATAAAGCACGACTATATCGGGAGCATTGTGAGATAAGTTTGCGCAGCCATTCGTGACAAGCTTCCGACAATAAATTTACGCCCTTATACCACCTACGCTTCTTCGAAAAGATCTCGTTTTATCCTTTCCGATCTCTCACGCGATATTGGCAGAGACTGAACTGAACCTTCTGAAATTCTATATCCCAAGGGTTGACACAGCTTTTAAGCTTTCACTGCGGAGCAATTTCGCGCAATAGGATCTTCCGGTAATGTGATTTACGTATAGTCTTGTTGTTTCACTCGTAACTCTTTCTCCCTTCTTTCTTTCTCTCTCTCTCTCTCTCTCTCTCTCTCTCTCTCTCTCTCTGTCTTTATTAATAATTTAAACTGTTAGTACATCATAATGATATCCATTATAAACAAGAAGAATTAAAAACTTTTTCGAATTATTTGTTATTGTTAAGTTCAATATAAAGTATTTTATTGTTTTTCTCTCGTTTATTTATTTATTTATTTATTTATTTTCTTTTTTTTTTTTTTTTTTTTCTTATTTTACCAATACAAAAATTCAATTTCTAGAAGAGTCATTTTTTTTCTATAAAGAAAAAGAAAAAGGAAAAAAGAAGATAAAAGTTCTGAAATATTTGTCTTTATTTTCTCTTTTTCTATTCTTATACGGACTTGACTAATAAATAATTCTTTTCATGCTCGTAAAAAATCGATAATTATTATTACAGGTATATGAAATCATAAAGAGAACGAGCGCTCCATTTTAGATGTGTGGGATGGTAAAAGGGATGGTTGTCTGACAATAAGAAATGATTTAGAGAGAACCAAAGATGAGTATACACACACACACATACACGTACACACACGTACGTACATACATACATACACATATATATATATTCGTGTCTATAGCCGAACATAACTCACTCCATAACGATCAATGGACGATGCTCAATCTTTTTCTTCGATATCTTAAACGGATACGCACGTACGTGCCATTGAAACAAAGGAGCAGAAATACACACCAATACATATAAAAGAATAGACAGAGTCTAAATATATTATGATCTTTTTACTCATTTTTAGTCCCTTATCTTTTCCATGAACATTTTTGATTTATCACGTAAGATATATACGTGAATCAGATTCATGATAAATTCATTCCAGAAAGATATTTTTTTTTTTAACGTGTGTGTGTATATATATATGAATAAATAAATAAATAAATAAATAAATAAATAAATAAATAGATAAAGAAAGAATAGAGAAGATAATATAGCGAGAAAAATATTTTACCGTCAATTTTGATTAGAAAGGTCAAAGGATGATAACGAAAAAAGGACGTTATGTTAAACCAATTAAATACGAATTTCGTTTAATGTCTAAGAACTTTTTAATTTGTTATGGAAAAAGAGAACGATTATACGGATTTGTATTTCGAGTTATGGTAAAAAAGGTGAATAGAGGGACGAACAAAAATGGGATGTTAAGAGGATAGAAGAGGTTGAACGGGTCACGTTAACCCAGTTTCTATTCGAGTGATCGATACAACACAACGTTCAAACCATGCCGCAGGCACTTATTCATCTTGAAAGGCTTTAGCCTTTTTCCTGATCCTTCTTTTTTACTCGCCGTTCGTTCGTTCGTTCGTTATTCTTCTACTTTCGTGAGCATAAGTGTTCGTTCACGCGAGAATCCGCTTCCGCGTATAACGTGATAATCCAAGCGGATTGTTCGATCAAACGATATTTCAAATATCGATTATAATTAATTAAAAACAATTACTGTTTCAATTCGTTGAATTATATTTTTGTATTTGTTTTTATTACTATTTTTTTTTTTTTTTTTTTTTTTTTTTTTTTTTTAATCTCATTTCATTCGTTCGCCAGAAAAATTGAGTTTTAGTTACTTTTTAATATATCATGAAAGATTCATAGTTTTTTTTTTGTCCTTTTTTTTTTGTTTTTCTTTTTTTTCTTTTTTTTTTCTTTTTCTTTTTTTTTCTTTTTTGCTCTAGTATATAAATTTAGTACAGTCGTCGTAGATGTAATTTAACATATACGTTTCGTATTACGTAATAATTTGTTAAATATCAAAAATATAGCGTTTTGTAAAGATATAATTTATATTTGTTTGTATTTTTATATTTTATTCCATTATTCGTATCGTAGATGATTGATTTCCGTCCGAGTATAAATTTATATTTAGTATATATCCGATATATCGACAAGCTGATATAACAAGTCATAGTATGAGTTTAATCAAAGTGAAATAAAAAAAAAAAAAAAAAAAAACATTTTTTTACGTGCCAGAAAAATATCAGAATATAAAAGAGTAATTTATTTTACCTTTTGATTTTGTTGAATACATAGGGTATTTACATAGTTATATAGATAGACGTATGTGCGCACGCTTACACATACATTCTCTTTCTCTCTCTCTCACACACACACACACATACACACACACACAGTTATTTTTTAATCAATAGTAGTAACCATTATTTCTTATTTTCTAGACGACAATACTTTGCTTTCTACGACTTTTACGTTGAGAATATTTTCGATCTTCGAAAGAACAGTGTTCGTCGTAATGGGAAAAGAACGCCGTCTATAATACTAGCAAAGATCGTGCTTCTATGCACTCGAATGGCTCACTAACGATAAAATTGCAATATTGTTTTCGAATGGTCCTTATCCGAACGCCGCCAAGCTTATATTCAGAAAGAGAAAATGAACGGGTTTGAGGATAGTAGAAATACTTTTATCTACGCGTAAAGAGAAAGAAGGAGAAAAAGAGAGAAAGAGAGAGAGAGAGAGAGAGAGAGAGAGAGAGAGAGAGAGAGAGAGAGGAGCAAATGCATAGGAACGTTTTAACGTATCTACAGCTTTAGTCGAATATTTTTTTTTTTTTTATTTCTTTCTTTTTTTTTCGTTCACCTTAATTTTTTTTAACTCTTCTTGAGAGATCATTAAACGATCAAATCGTTATCGTTTCGAATGGAGGATAATAGTTTCGTTCGTCTAACGTTCTACGTGGATAAGACGATATACTGTAATTTCGAACACGTATGTTCTTCGATCAACGTATATACACTCACTCTCTCTCTTTCTCCCCCCACACACACACGTGTGTGTGTGTGTGTGTGTGTATATATATATATATATGTACGTCGAAGCGATCGCTTTTACGACGCGGTAGAAACGATGCACTGTGATAAAATCGCACCGCTCGGCTTATGTTCCCTACGCGTACATTTTTCTATCGAGGTGAGCAAGTTATCGGTCTAAAGACGCCATTTACGTTCTTTTTCCTATTTTTTTTTTCTTCTTTTTCTATCGTTTTTTATTTTCTTTTTTTTCTTTCTTTCTTTCTTTCTTTCTTTCTTTTAATACGTCGTACGAGAAGGATGAAACATTTTCTTGAAGATTTTTAAGCGCAAACGAATATCGAAATGATCCGTTTGGTACGTAACTTAATATTAATTTCATATAATTGTTATCTTATCTAACGATTAGAAAAGCAATTAAGTTATAATGATTAATCATTCTTGTTTTCAATCAGGACAGTGTATAAAAGAAAATTTTCAAATAGATATGTCTATTTATTTATTTTGTAATTTTACATTATTCACAAACGTTGATCTTGTTTTGATAATTATTTCAATGTGGGTTACGATTAATCGAAAGATTGCATAGAAATATCGGGTGTTAGTAAAATCTAAATTGTAATTATGCGGATCGTAAATAATGAAAATATTTTCCAGGAATTGTAAACGTTTGAATAAATGAACCTTTTTCTTTTTCTATATAATTATTTTCTTTCATATTTCATATCGATTAAGTGGCTATAATAATATATATATATATATATATATATATATATATATATATTATTTTGATATTTTTATTAATTATCGGTTATGATATTTTTTTATTAATATAGTATACTTTAGTTTTTTTTTTCCTTTTTTTATTAATACATCCAAAAAATTATTATTAATTTCTAGAAATTATGCTTGCGTGTAGTAATACGTAATGTTCGTAATTGTCTCTCTTTTATTCTTCTTTTCTTTTTTTTTCTTTTCTTTTCTTTTCTTTTTTTTTTTTTTTTTTTTAATTTTCTTTTTCTTTTTTTCTTTTGCGTTATACAGGAAAAGAAATAATTGGTAAGAGAACAAAAACAAGTCGGGCAACGATAAAGTCGTGCATGATTACACGATCGTAAATTCGTAATACGACATAATTATGAAGGATCGGACGGTCTCTCATAAGTTAAACGCACGTACCTATAAAACGTTTAAAGGCACTCGCATAAAGTTTATTCGTTCGCTTGAGGATGGTTTTCGGTATATGCGGGTAGTCACTATCACGGAAACTATTATTCGCACGTAGAAGGTTGGCCACGCTGAACTCGTAAAATAGTATGGGCCTCGTAGAGCACGCAATGACGACGATAAAGTCAAAAAAAAAAAAAAAAAAAAAAAAAAAAAAAAAAAAAAAAAAAAAAAAAAAAAAAATAGAAAAAGAAAAGACTATTACTATGTATCTTTTTATGGGAATGAATGGGGTGACGTTTGAATGACGTTTTGTTTTCCTCCTGTAAAGATTTACAATTAAAAAGAGAGAGAGAGACAGAGAGAGAGAGAGAGAGAGAGAGAGAAAGAATTATGAGAGATGACGAAGACTCGTGCTTCGAGTTTTTAATTCAACCAGAATTTGTGTACCATTTCAAATGATTCCTTTAGAAAATCATTGAAATCGTTCGAATCGAATCGAAATGTGATTATGTTGAAAAGAAAAAGATAAAAAAAAAAAAAAAAGAAAAGAGAAGAAGAAGAGGAAAAAGAAATAGACGGAAGCTGACGAATTGAATTTCTAATCGTTTCATTTAAATCGATCAATTAAGATAAGATGATCCGTAGAAATGGTCGAATTAAAATTGAAACGTTATTATGTTGAAAAGAAAGAAAGAAAAAAGAAAGGAAAATGAAAAAAAAAAAGAAGATATCAAAATTATCGGCGTAAAATAAACGAGTACGATTCTATTTTTTCTTTTTTTTTTTTTCTTTTTTTTTCTTCGATAATTGCTATGACGTAGAAAAAAGAAAGAAAGAAAGAAAGAAAATATTCTAACGATGTCGATTATTTAATTTGAGATAATAAATACCCTTGTATACGATGAGAACCGATCTTTTCTCCATCCACTTGTTTTCTATCATCACCTATCCATTGTTTCGTGAATACCCAAGAGCACTGTTTCACGGCGTTTCTTCGATAACGATCATGTATTAACGGCATGAAAAGCATAAACGAGACTCATCATTCTCTAAACGTTAACAGAGTATCGTACTTCCGCGTGCGGAACGATGATGGATCGAATTAAGGAGAGTAGGACCGGAGATTTCGTGTAAACGAGAAGCGGCCTCCCTCGCTAAAGCTAAAATCTTTCGAGCGTTGATAATCGATTCGATGAATTATAGATAGTTTATGTTATTATACAATATGTTGAATTAGTTTCTAATTGTTATTATTATGTTAATTTTATACACGAGAACGAGTGGAATAATTAAGATAATACATTTTGTTTAAACAAAGGAAAGTTTTCAAATTATATATGTAATAATGCAAATCAAATATCTTGTTATTTATTATTGAAAATTTTATTATATAGAATTGAATTATTAATAATTAGAAATGATAGGAATAATTGAAAGATGAAACTCTTTTTCATTTTTATATTTTATTTTTATCCTACGTTATATATGATATAAATATATTATATTATAGGTATGTATAGAAAGGTATATATATATATATATATATATATATATATAAGATTGGATATATTTTTTATTTATTAATTTTATTAATTTTAATTAAATTGAATTCAATCATAAGTTTATTTAATAATATAGATACAAACACACAAACATACACATATACACTATATACCTATACCATCTATATCGTTGAATAAAATTAATATTAAATGATAATATTTGATTTGATTGGAAAATAGAGTAGAAATTGTTCCGGTCTTTGCAACGGAATTAATTCGATTTATCAATAGGGATTTAAGGATATATATATATATATATATATATATATATATATATGTATCTATGTTGACATACAAACACAGTCTTAACATTCTTATATATATATATATACACACCAAAGGTGAGCTATATAGTTAGTAAACTAAAAAGGATACACTCACATAACGTGGTTACACGCGTATCGTCGTTCGTCATCGACATTTGTTCGTATCTACTGTCGCGAGTTACCCTGAAGAAGCCAATTAACTGTAACCCGCGGGATCTGCTTGCCAAGTCGGGCTTACCGGAATAATACCAGGCGAAGCCCTTCGTCGTGAAAAGGGAGCTTCGTTGTCCTGCGAGATATCCCAAAGCCGGACAAGAAACGCCGTGTTCATTTTACGGCTCTTGTCGCATCTTTTTAACGGTGTTCTTTTCACATTCAACATTTTTGAATGAGATCGAATGTCTTCATAAGCTAATAAAATAATATACGAAACGATCGTATGGAAAATTATGTGTATATCCTTTTTTTTTTTTAAATAAACTTATGATTGAATTTTGGTTAACTAAGAATAATAAAATTAATAAATAAAAATATATTAAATAAATAAATAACAAAATAAAAATATATATAATAGATAAATTGTATATATATATATATATATATATATATATATAAATTTAAATATAAATATAAATATAATAAGTGATAACAACATTTCATGTTCTTTTCTTCTTCTTCTTCTTCTTCTTCTTTTTTCTCCTTTATTATTATTTTAATAATTATAATCTTATATAAATAGATAAACGGCCAATATAATCATAACAAATTTTCTAAACGTCAATGAAGAAACATTCAATCGAATTAAGACGATTAATGTAAAACGTTAAAACGTATTAGAGAAAAAGGAAATTTTAATATTGCAATTTACAATGTGTATATATATATATATATATATATATATATATATATATATATATATATAGTCGATGAATGAACGATTTACCGATTAACTTTTAAACGATAGAAAATTAAACGCGTGTTTGAAGCTTACGAGGTTCACAAAGGAAAACTTTTCCTTTAATCTCTCTCTCTCTCTCTCTCTTTCTCTCTCTCTCTCTCTCTCTCTTTCTTTCTCTCTATCTTTCTATCTCTCTAAGTTTACATAAACGTCCCTTGAAAAATACTTCTCTTATCGAGAGAATCGATAATATTGTAGAGTAGAGAAACAGAGTTTAGCTACAACGCTCGGTAAATTTTCTTATCGATCGGTGATTATGAGAATAGCGCCGGTGCTATATTCTAATAGCACCGACGAAGTTGTTGTTATTGATTAGTTAACTAGAAAATTAGACGTTTCTCTCTCTCTCTTTCTCTCTCTCTTATTGTCTTTCTATCTATCTGTCTATCTATCTATCTATCTATCTTTCTCTCGCAATAAATACATAAAGGTTAAGCACATATGATCGAGCAGTATGCACACGATTACGATGCATCTAACTTAAAGCCGAATAGAAGAAGTAGTAGTCGCGGTTTCCACTTAGATACTTTCAACTTTCAAGGGATATCGCGTGTTAGCAATGATAGCAAGTTATTAAACCCAACACGCAATAGAATAAAATCGATGGAAGGAAATGTTCACGAATCGATCTTCGATAATATTATTTTTCCATTAATAATGGAAAAGCGAAAGCCAATAATAAATGTGTTTTAATAAAATATATAATTATTCGTATTTTAATTGACGTCGACGATTAATTCGTTTTAACGAACTATGTCATTTTGTTACACGTTATCATTTATTTTTCCATTGTTATTTATTGTATAATAATTAATCATCAAAGAATGACGTCCAACGTATGTATATTTAATCCTCGAAACAGTAATAATATTGGAATGTTGGTAGCATTTTTCTTTCCTTTTTTCTTTTTTCTTTTTTTTTTTTCTTTTTTTTTCTTTTTTCTTTTTGTCTTTGTTAGCTTCGGCATTTCTCTTTATGCATATTTTTACTATAATGATAAATAATTATCTTATACATTTTTTATTACACCTATATATAGTCATACATATACGTAAATTATCTAGTGCATATTTTCTTGTCGCGTTACATTTTAAAAACTTTCTTTTCTCTTTCTTTTTCTTTTTTTTTCTTTTTTTTTTCTTTTTTTTTGGGGGAGGGGGAGGGAGAATAGGATGGTAAACATATTTATTTTCTTTCGATATTTATGTTTTAATAAAAAAAATATTTATTATTACAACAAGTAATTATTTTACTACAATGATAATTAATTATATTAAATTATAGCAATATAATAATTAAATATTAATATTAGATTATAATATTAATTATATTGAATATTGTAATAGTGTTTTTTTTTTTTTTTTTTTTTTTTTTTAACACGTTATTATTCATATAATTTCGTTGCAGTTTACATTTTACAATATTCTTGTAACGTTAAATATTACAATGTAAAAAATGAAATTGTTTCGATTTAACGTTTTATCAATTTTATTTGAAAGATACTCGTTTGAAAAGGGGAAAAAAATAATTAGAATTAACGTCATCGAAGTTTATTCAATTCTTCATGGTAGCATGGAAGAGAGTTTATGTAGGAACGTTATTCATACATTTATGGTATTCCGTCTTAACATTTTCTCTTTCTTTCGATACATAGTCTTCTTTCTCTTTTTTTCTTTCTTTTTTTCTTTTGTTTTTTTTTTTTTTTTTTTTTTTTTGGTAGTAAAGTCATCTTGAAAGTCCCCGTGACACCTGCAGTACGATAGAACTAACCGTGCCATCCGACAAGGAGCATTCCGCTATCGTCATAAATTACGAGTGACTGACAGACATCAGCGTGGAATTCCAAAGGGGATTTCTCACAAGTCAACGGAACGAACGAACGAACGAACGAATGAACGACCGACCGAACGAACGAACGAACGAACGAACGAAAGAACGAATAAGAGAGCAAGCAAGCAAGCAAGCAAGCAAGCAAGAGATCGCGTAGCTTTGTACAGTGCCGCGTCGTCGCTTCGAGAGTCTACTTTACTCGCTTAGTCCCACCATTATTATGACAATAATTGTCCGCTCGTTATCCACTGTCTTTTAGTTAACGAGTTCCCGCGTTTTACTTTTCCGCAAATCGAAAGAAACCGGTTATCCGTAGTTTCTTTTACGAATAACAAACCGATTTCTATCATCGATATATGTATCTAAATACTTATGCATATGTAGATATATATATATATATAAAATATTTTCTTGATAATTATTATATGATAATTAAATATATTCATTCTATTGGTAATATGCAATGTGACGTATGTAGTTTAATATTTAACTTAAATTCTTACTTTCTATCATTAATACATTTAAATATGAACTATTGATATATATATATATATATATATATATATATATATATATATATTTTATAAAAGAAAAGAAAAATTCTGAGGTATTTCAAGAATACGATAAACTTTCTATTATCCTCGTAGATAGATTATATAAAGGTAGAAGGAAATATAGAGCAACAACGTTATATTGGAACATTCTATAGAACGTTTATCTCATGAAAAGGAAAAATTGCGAGAAGAACAGGATAGGTACATGCGAGAGTTTTATATATATATATATAAAATACATAGGTGAGAGTATTCGGAGAAAGGGATGTACGATTCACGAAACAGAGGAAGAAGGAAGAAGGAAGAGAGGTATGCAAGAGAGGAGATATAGAAGAGTGGTGAGGTTCAGGGAATAGAGGAGGAAGAGAAGAGAGGCCACGGTAAGGTCGCGAGCGGCCATTATGCGGCAACAATAGCCTCATTGTCCACTGTTTGCAATGTGACATGGCTAAGAGGAGACCTAGCTAGGCATCTCCGATCGTATCGGCTGATAATATTGTCCTCTGTGTACGATGCCGGGTCTTCTTCTTCCTAACCTCTCCCGTTCGTTTCTCATGCCAGGTCGCCTTCTTCTTGTCGTAACCATTCACCCTTTTCTTCCTCTCTTTTGACGCAGAATATATATATATATAT
>NC_060955.1:3892500-3897500 GCF_910589235.1 Vespa crabro
TTTTTTTCAAATAGAACTAATGAAATATGATAATCATTATGGGTTTCTAAGTAAAAATAGAAAAAGAAGAAAAAAAAATAAGAAGTGAAAGAAAAATGGAAGGCCATCTCCTAAATCCTAAATAAAAAAATGATAATCAAAAAAGAAGAAGATAGTATTATGTCGATCACATTAGTGCGACGGAGTTAGCACTCTCGAGGTTTCGCTTCGTTTCATCGCGCGTGTTACGATAATATTAAGATAACGATGTTTAAATACGCCGATAAAACTTGCGTGGTATTACGCGAGCGATGTCTTACATCTGCCCGCGTTTTATCATGGTTCTTCCCCAATCCTCCCCCCCCCCCCTCCTCCATTTCGACGACGAAATCCTGATTTACTGATCGATTCGCGTATTATTATTATTATTATTATTATTATTATTATTATGATCATCATTATCTTTTCGACGATTTTTTTCTCGTTAATTTCTTATCGTTCTAAGAAAAGAAAAGAAAAAAAATATATATATATATATACACATATATATAAATTCCTGGTATTATTTTCTCGATCGCCGATTCGAACTTGATATTTATGATTCTTCATCAAATATTTTCGATGATTAATTTGAATAATGAACTTCAGCATACATTGTGACGCACAAATTCTTTCGTTAATAACAAATAAATAAATATAAATTTTTTGGAAAATTTCTTTCATAGATTAATTCTTTTTTTATGTGACTTCAATGAGACTATGTAAAGATTTAAATGAAAACAAAACAAAAACAAAATATATATATATATATATATATATATATATATATATATATATGTATATCTAATACGAAGAGTAGATATATTTATTTCTATAATAGATTTGTATTTAAGAAATGTGTTTAAGAAATTCAAGAAACGATTAGTAGAGCTCGAATGGACGACAGATTTCTAATGTTCGTTGACTTTTACACTCCCCGAAGATGAACGAACGACTCTCACAAACGAGTAGCGCCTTACATCACGTGCACTCTAAACAGGTTGTAAATAAGGAACGCGTGGGTGTACGTGGTAATAGTAGTAGTAGTAGTAGTAGCAATAATAATAGTAGTAGTAGTAGTAGTAGTAGTAGTAGTAGTAAGTAGAAGATGAGATGATCGACACAAAGGTCTCTACTGTGTTGTATCATTTGATAACTGTTTCGGGGCATAAGCAAAGCGTGTGATGTTATGTGGTGTGGTTGTGATGTGGTATGGGTTAGGGTAGGGTGGGGGATGTTGATCGTGTTGTGTTGATGCCATGACCTAAATTCAGAACGAAACGATGGGTTAGTGGGTAGAGGAGAACGAACAACGAATCGGAGCCTTCATTCGAAAACTCTCCAATGTCATCCTCTCAATTCCATATATCGATTGCTTCACCGATGAAAATTAAAGATCCACATTCTGGTGGCCTCCATAACGTACCGATTTACTGTTACTTCAAAGATCCGATACGAATGAATAATGAGAATGGAATTCTTCGTTGTCCGACCGACACCATTGTTGCAATTTTTTCGGTTAGAAAAATAATCAGAACGCGAACGTAATACTTGATTTGCCTTTTCTTCGAAAATACGAAAGAATCAACGATAACATTCGAATTTAAACAAGTCCGTCTTTGTTCGTCTCTTTTCCTTTTCTTTTTTTCTTTTTCTTTTTAAAATTTTATCTTCTCCTTCTTCTTTTTTTTTCTTTTTTATTTTTCTTTTTTTTTTTTTTATTTTTAATACCGTACCAATAATATTATCGATCACATCGATATAATCTCCTTTTGTTATTTTATCGTATATAACGTTGAAATTCATTTAATACGATATTATAGAATATATATATATATGTTTTACTTTGTTATTATCGATGATCCTTTATGCAGGCAAAAATTATTTTATACGATTAGTTAGAACGACAATAATCAATGACTATTTCATTACAAATAGTCATTAATTATTATTCTCTTTTTTAATATTATTTACATACGATCGTTTTTCTATCTATTTATTTATTTATTTTTTTTTTTTTTCTTTTTTTTCAACAGGATGAAACGTAAAGTACATGCCTGTTGTTCACGACAACATTAAACAATTAATAAGATAACTAATGTATAATATTTAATTATAGGTTGGTAAATAAACCGTATACAAATGGGGTCGTAGAAAGGTATGAATTATGGTTAAATAAGGGCACTCGTACCTTCGAATTTTGTATACCGGGTGACGCGTGGCTTTTATCGAGGTGAAAGGGCCATCTCTCTTTCTCTCTTTTTCCTTCTCCCTTTCTCTCTCTCTCTCTCTCTCTCTCTCTCTCTCTTTCTCTTTCTCTCTCTCTCTGTGTGTATCTCAGTATAGCTCTATTAGAAGAACGAAGACGCGGTCGAAAGAGGAATTAGGCCGAGGAGACCGTTGGGTATGCCGTCAGACGAGTTATCTCACAAATGTTCCCTCGAAAACCTGCTCGGCTAGGTTACAAACGTGTTTCTGTAACGCCGCAACTCGAATTCTCGCCTCACACGGCGCCCATCTTTTTCTTCTGTTAATCTTATTCTTTTATTTTCTTTTACGTCCCTCTATAAGATCTTCGTCTCGATCGTACTAACCGAGATCTATCGTTTCGAACCAATCTCGTTAGATTACTTTCGATCCCAGCGATATTTTTTTTCTTCTCTTTCTTTCTTTCTTTCTTTCTTTCTTTTTTCTTCTTTTTTTTTTTCCTCATCTTTTTTTTCATCTTATACACATCGTCGCGTCAAATACTTACTAATTTACATACACGTATTCGCATATATAAATTTTATTAATAGAATTTTCCTCTTCTTTTTTTTTTCTCTCTCCTTTCTTTTTTCCTCTTTCCTTTTCATTCATTAATATTTAAACACATACTCGATCTGTTAACTGTTCTTATAGATATGATCGTATAGATAATATTCAAGTATATAAATACGTGAGTTTACTATCGTTTCTTTCTATATTTCGCTTAAATTATTATCATTATTATTATCTTTTTTTGTTATTATGTATTCATTACATTATATTGTGTATATATATATATATATATATATACATATAATTTATATAAATAGGTGAAATCGAGTCGAGTACTTAACAAGATCGAGAAGTGAAATTTGAATATCGATCCTTGTTGTTTTCACGTATCTCGTTCTCGTTTTACCACCTTTTGGTGGTCCGTTTAAAGAAAAGAAAGTAAGAAGAAAAAAAAAAAAGAAAAGTAAGAACGAGAGAAGAGGGAGATAAAAAAAGAACTGAAAGATCTGAAAAGAAAGAAAGAGCCTAAAGGCATTATCATAATAACTGGTAGCCTAATAAAACGATGGGATACCTCATCGAAACACTTGGTCGTATGCATACATAGTATATATTTATACGTCACCACAGTACCAAAGAGAGAAGAGATGAAATGAGAAGAGAGGAGTGAAGAAGAGAGGAGAAAGAGAAGAGAGGAGAAAAGAAAAGAAAAGAAAAGAAAAGAAAAAAAGAAAAAAGAAAATAAGAGAGTACAAAAGCAAGCAAGCAAGCAAGCAAGCAAGCAAGCAAGCAAGCAAGCAAGAAAGCAAGCAAGCAAGCAAGCAAGCAGGGAGCAGGAGCCGAGAACCCTCGGGAAAAAAAAAAAGAACCGGGAACTGGTTTTCGGAGGACGATCACGCCCAAAGACTTGTCACGATCGTTCACGAGCTCGCGCATTTCTCAAGGAACTTGTAAACGAAACTCGTATGGTTTTCGTCGTCTCGAAACAACTACGACAATGACAACGACAACGACAACGACAACGACGACGACGACGACGACAACAACAACAACAACAACAATAATAACAGTAACAACGACGACGACTATGGCTACGACGAGGTAGACTTTATACTGTCCTTCGATCGCGAATAAAGAACTGACAGCGAATCGAACGATCTTAGGTTACTTACTTACTCGATCGATTTTACGCTTGGATGATTTTAAGAAGGTACATAAAGATCGATAACGGCATAATAATCGCGTCTATACGATTTATTTATTACAATGTTCGATATAGGATTCAATTTCTTCATCTTTTTTTTTCTCTCTCTCTCTCTCTCTCCGTTTTTTTTTTTTTCTTTCTTTTTTTTTTTTTTTTTTTTTTTTTTTTTTTTTTTTGAAAACAATCGTCCGATTATATTTAAGAATTAAAAGAAAAAAGAAGAAGAAGAAGAAGAAGAAAAAACCAAGAAAAAAAAGAAAATTTAATCCGTGTTCGATTATAATTGATATAAATATTATATTAAATTTATATCTGATTAATTGATTGGCAATTTTACGTATAAGAAAAGTACTTATGGATTTCATAGATATAATATTTTCTTAGAATTCCGAGGATCCTAAGTGCATTTAGATTATTTCAAGTTGTGAATTTCGACCACAAAACGTTGATTACCATTAGGGAACTCGTAAAGCTTTCAACGTTCGTACAATAAATATGTCTAGCTTTCGTGATAGGAATATTGCGAGTGGAATCATTATCATTGTAGTAATTGGTGGTTCGTGCGGTCTCATTCGGATCCATTCGAGTTCTTATTACGATGGCGGTAGCGCGTTATCTATTTGGAACGTTTTCATCTCGGCGGTTCCCCGACGGCCACTATAGAGTGCTCGTATCGCGATCGTTTTAACGTTCGTGTCGGACAAATTAATTACACCATTGCCTATCCGTATTTCAATAATAATTATATCTACCATAAGGATCTCGGGGGCAACTTCAGATATTTATATTACCGAAGTTGTTTCTATCGAACGATCGTAAGATATTTTTCCTATACCTTTTTGTCTCTATTAAAATTATCTTTTTAAAGGTGACAGAGGTTAACAATAATAACGTACGATATTTTATTTTTTTTTTTTTTTTTTTTTTACGCACAGTTAGATCGTATTAACTCGATCCAACGATAATAATTATAATAAAACGAGGAGAATCGATCGTTAAAAAGAAAAAAAAAGAAAAA
>NC_060955.1:3900000-3925000 GCF_910589235.1 Vespa crabro
ACTATTTGATAAATTTCCAATGTTATACACTAATAGATACATAGGTATATAGATGTATCTATCTATATGTCTATCTATCTATCTATTTATCTATCTATCTATTATAGAAAAATATCTAATTCAATATTAATCGATTAAACTGATTATAAGAATATTTATACGGATATCTACTTAAAAGATTATATATATATATATATATATTGTTAGATTTCTTTCTTTCCTTTTTTTTCTATTTATCCTCTTTTCTTTTTCTTACCTTTTGTATTCTTTTGTTTTGTTTTGTTTTGTTTTTATTCATTAACAGTTTAACCACTAAAACCGTGCAAACTCACGCGTCGTGATTTTCGCGCGATAAAACGCGATACCGTAGTAAGTTTTACGTTGAACTATAAATCACGTTCGCATTAAAGCGGGAACCGGTGGTTGGTTTCTTGCATTCGGGCATCGTTTCCACGCGATCATAGTAGTCTACGTTACACCACCGACGTATATCACGTCGGGTTTCTTCTGCGTGCGAACAAATTACATCTCCGATTCGAGAAGAAGAGAGAAAGAGAGATAGTTAGATAGATAGAGAGAGAGAGAGAAAGAGAGAAAGAGAGAGAGAGAGAGAAAGGGAGAGAGAGAGAGAGAGGGAGACAGAAAGACAGGGAGAAGCGGCTATGTTTGAGCATTGCTTTCGTACAGGGGCAAAAGCGGAACGCCTTATCTCGATCCCCTTTTTTGCATCCTTCAACTTCAGAGACGACGAGGTTCAGAATGCAGAGAGAGAGAGAGAGAGAGAGAGAGAGAGAGAGAGAGAGGGAGAGAGAGAGGTAGTCGCAAAAAATGTGCATCTGCCGACTCGCTCTCGTAACAACTACGGGTGTGATTATGTGCAATTACCTCGAAGTGCTTTCAGGGATCGATGAACGATGTTTAGTGAAAGAACGCAAGAAAGAGAGAGAGAGAGAGAAAGAAAGAAGTGAGGATGAGAGCAACCATCGAGAAATTGTTAGAGAAAGAGAGAGATAGAGTTAGACAGATAGATAGATAGACAGAGAAAGAGAGAGAGAGAGAGAGATACTTCGAAAGGTGGATATTTGCACGACGAAGAGAAACGAAGAGCAAGAGAGTACGTCGTAAAGAGCATGACGGTTAAAACATTTTAAGCCCATTGACCTTAATAACAGGTCTTCTTGCCGCTATATCGGCTACCAACCAATCGCTGAGCTTACATATAGGTGGTCGCTTCTTCTCTCCATCCCCCTTCCCTTCTTATCCTATACATACATACATATATATATATATATATATATATATATATATATATATATATATTTATATATATATCCTCTATGACCCTTCCGGTCCTTCATCATATGCGGTTCTTCCTTTTCTATACCTGCTATATATCTACTATGACTTCCTTCTGAATTTTTTTGTTCCTTTTTTTCTTTTTTTTTCTTTTTTTTTTTTTTCTTAATTTTCTCTCTATCTTTTTACTTTCTTTTTTTCTCTTTTCCCTTGCTTTTAAAATATCCTATAGAAATTCAACTTCAACCTTTCTTGACTTGTACACAATATGTAGAAATTTATGTGTATATTAATCATTCTAGTGGCACGTAGACCGATTACGTTCTGTATCAAAAAAGAGAAAAAAGGAAGAGAAAAAGAAAATGAGGTGGGGGTGGGGTGGTGGGTGGGAAAGAAAAATTGTGGCAATGCACGATCAAATAATTTATGCAATTTCTGCGTCTATGTAACGTATCATTAACAAAATCTACCCTTTTATTTAACGTTGTAAAAATTTCAGTAGGATTAATCCATTTCCACGTATGGAAACATTCGTTTTATTACATATGCGTTACGTACATGGGTTTATGCGGATATATGAGTTTCTATTTAACGAAAAAGGAATTGGAACGGATTAATTTTTTAAAAGCTAATTACCTCTATGCTTTTCATCTCTCTTTCTCTCTCTCTCTCTCTCTCTCTCTCTCTCTCTCTCTCTTTCTCTCTGTCCATCTGTCTATCTGTCTTTCTCTTTTGACTGTAAACTAACTGGAAATTTCTGAATAGCTTATTTGATGATTTAAATCGTGAAACATTTAGATTTCAAGGAAAAGTTAGATAGCTACTTGAAATTATTCATGGTACTCGTAGAGAGAGATAGAGAGAGAGAGAGAGAGAGAGAGAGAGAGAGAGAGGGGGATTATGGTAATTAATTCGTTATTCTATCAAATTATTCGCGTGTGTTAGTCGGTACTTGGTAATAATTTAGCGAAAGATCGTTAAGTGAAGCCGGTAGATCGGAACGTCGATTTATTCGATGGAAACGCAGTAAACTTCGTCGCTTACATGCAGGTGCAAAGTGAGTATTTATTCGTGTAGGAAAGTCCACAAGAGGGAGAGAGAGAGAGAGAGAGAGAGAGAGAGAGAGAGAGAGAGAGAGAGAGAGAGAAGCAACTTCATTATCCAAAGAACGCGAAGTTACCTTCATCCGAAACCAGTTTCACGAGCTTCCGGATTTTCAACTCTTTCTAAGAGAAACCAACGTGCAAAAGGATCGTTTAAAATTTTCACTACAATAATGAACGCCACCGGTTGGATTGATTCCGTAATTTTCTCTTTAACCGAGACGTGTAGCGTGATAAAGTTTCTTTAGCACTTACATTGGCCTCGTTCGCACAAAATCGGGGCAAACCTTATCGTTCGGCAGTTATGAAATTGCTTTAAAATCAATCGACACGATATTCGACATTTCGCATAGCTTTTTCTTGTAAGAAACGTAGCACGTTCCACGCATAAATCATTTGTAAGTGGTAATCATCGGCCGTTATCCTGACTCGTAAAGAGTATAATCTGACGGTGTTTCCTTTTAAGCTGACTCCTCGTATCGCTCCATTTATTTCACAGTATCGCCGATTTGCTTTTCTTTTTGCCCCGTTCGATCGACGTTTAACGTACCTACCTACCTACCTACCTACCTACCTACCTACCTACCTACCTACCTACCTACCTACCTACCTACCTACCTACCTACCTACCTACCTACCTACCTACCTATCTACCTACCTACCTACCTACCTACCTACCTACGTACCTACTTATCTATCTACCTACCCATGAGAGATCGAGAGCTAGCGTGTTACTTCCTAAGATAATGTTATATCATTGACAATAGTATGGGATTATATACAGGTCGGAACATTTTAAGAATGATTCATTGTTAGATTTATAGATCTTCAAAATTGTATACTTTTTGGGAATTACATTGTCATTTCAATCGGGTATTGTTTCATTTCAATGTATTTTTTTTTTTTTATATATATATATATATATATATATTTTTTTTTTATATTTTTTTTTTATATAAATATATTTCTATATACGCATTTTTAAAAGGTAAGAATTTGATAAGAGTACCTGTTATCGATTATATCCTTGACGACGCAACGTTCTCACGTATTTCTAATGTCTTCTTCGTGGTAGGACGGAAATGGCGGATGTTACGCTTAAAGCGAGCCAGAGAAAAGGGGGAAGTTAGTTGGTTGATCCTATTGTAGGAGGGGGTATAATTGGATTCGTCCAGTCTCTGTCCACTTCGTTCCTTTTCATCCTCTTCTAACATCGTACAGAGACAATCTAGTTTCAGTGCCGTTCTTAGTCTTTCGTCTCCCTTCTCTTTTACTTCGCGAAATTGCTTAGTCCTTCGTCTAATCCAGGTCGTGTTCGTCTGTAATTTTCTCCGGGCACCTTAACAACCAAACTTTCCTCAGGTATTAACGACCGTGAATGAAACGACATCTAAATGGTTAAACTGTTAATTCGAAGAAATGGCCCGACGACGAGTCATGTCATCTGGATTATAATATATAAAAAATTTAACAGGTCTCTGTATTTATATAAAATAAATTAAAACAATCCTATAAGATAATTAATGATAAGTTATGTGTACCTGTACGATCCGATTATCGATCGAAATGATTTTCGAGAAGGATCACGAAAGCCCAGAAGGAGGGGCTGGGGAGAGAGGGAAGGTGGGAGGGTGGGAGGGAGGGAGGGAGGGTGATGGGTGAAAGAAGAAAAGAAAGAAATAAAGAAATAAAGGAAATACAATCAGAAGGGGATATATACGATCCTCTTCGATCGAACAGATACAAAACTCTTGGTAATGAACGTTCTCTTTTTCTAACGTGTTAGAGGGTCGAGCGGGCGGGAGGGATGGGTAAATGCGATTCCTCCTATCTTCCTTTCTCCTCCCCTTATACTCTCCAACGTAATAGAAAAGGCTCTTTCTATATATCGTTGAAAATCTAACGGTCGTTCGGTGGCTTTTTACGAGTCGGATCTGACGTGAGAATTCCTTAATTTGATTACTTTCAACGGCTAGCCGTTACTTCCTTTAACGTCTGGTATACGTATAAAGAGAGAAAGAGAGAGAGAGAGAGAGAGAGAGAGAGAGAGAGAGAGAGAGAGAGAGAGACCCGTGAAGACCGCCCATGATGAGCGCAGCTGCACGATAATGGACGTGGATGTTGGACGTGAAATTGTCTAACGAGAAAGAGAGAAAGAGAGAAAGAGAGAGAGAGAGAGAGGGACAGAATAAGAGGGAATAAGAGAGAAAAAGAGTAGAATGAGACGCTTATTGCTCGGGCCAAAGGCGGTCGCGCTCTCCGTGCAAAGAGAAGATACTCGTACTTTATCCTCGACAATAGGTACTTTAATCGTTGCCCGACAATTTCAATGTTCTTCCGGGCGATTTATTATAATCGCCTTGGAAGCGATCTCTCTTTCTTTCTTTCTCTCTCTCTCTCTCTCTCTCTCTTTCTCTCTCTTGTTCTTACGAGAACGCGAGCGCGCGACTCTACGATTTATTCCGGTATTGTGCTCACCCTTGGAACGCGATCGGAGTACCGTAACGAGGGCACGATCTTTTCTCGATCGAATCTTCCACGATCCCGACCACTTCGTTTTAACTCGAGGAAGAGAATGGTAGATAGTACGCTCTTCGGAAGAGGATAAATCGTGCGCGATCCTGTTTACGGATCAGGAAATGCCGAGCTCCGACGAATGAATTATTCCTTTGCCGGGGAAATGAAGGAAAGTAAGAGGTATGTAGGAATGAGGAGAGAGAGAGAGAGAGAGAGAGAGAGAGAGAGAGAGAGAGAGAAATATATTTAAAAAATCTCGCGTCGAGTTTCTTGCTTTGCTATTTTCTTTTTTGTTTTTCCTTTTCTTCCATTTTTATTTCTTCTTCTTCTTCTTCTTCTTCTTCTTTTTTTATTTTATTTTATTTTATTTTATTTTTGTAACTTCAAAAAGAATTCCACGACGAGATTACCGGGCTCGTCGTGAGAGATATTTCGTCGCAGACGAACGATTGGAAGTTTAAAACGACATTATTGAAATAAATGGAATCGTGTCGGCTCCGGCACTGACTTTCTCGTAGTTTCGAACTAATTTAAACTCGTTGAATATAGTTAAAAATACGTATCTACCTTTTTTTATTTTTTTTTTTCATTTTTTTTTATTTTTTTTTTTACTTTTTTCTACCTTCTTCTTTTTCTACGTTTTTCTCTTTTTTTTTTTCTTTTCTTTTTTTTTTTTTTTTAAGAAAGTATTTGCCGAGAGTAAAAAATTAAAATATTTGATAAGAGATTGTTGTACCGAGAGAGAAAGAGAGAAAGAGAGGGAGAGAGGGGGGGGGGAGGGAGGTAGAGGGAAAAAGTTGAGAACGATTTTCGTCGGTCAATTAGAATTTCGCTTTTGGTGTTTACGATGCGATTTAAATTGATCGAGCTGTCAGATCCCAATCGTCAGATCGATCGATCGATCGATCGATCCTTCGATCCTTAGCCATTGGCTAATTTCGCGAAAGGACTCGTATCGAGATCGATCGATGTGTCCGATTATCATAGCAATGCTTGCACAAAGATGGCGATCGGGGAACGTATGTTCGGCCCCGAGGCAACGCGTTCAGGTATAAATTATTCGTCACTACCGTAATTATTTATAAGCCCTTGGACTTCTCAATGCGTGTCGCTTCCACGAAGGCTGATTTGAATATTTCGAAAGTGGTATTTCGTTTTAGATGACGGGCACCCAGTTATTAAACCTGTACTTTCGATCCTGTGCCAAGTTGAAAAAACGAGTAAATCGAGAATAAATTATGGAGTAGGAAACACAGTGAATTTTTGGATCGGTCGTTTACATTGGCATTCGAAATATTTCGATTGTACGTACGTACGTATCTACGATTGACTTGTTGATTAACATTAGATCAACTCGTATGACCACATTTTCCAATACAGGAAATTTAATCGTTCCTTCTTAAGTATTAGAAAAATTCATTAGTAAATACGATGAAATTGACTCCATTAAAATGCTCGATGATGGATTAACGATTTTATCAATTAATCTTGATTTTTCTTTCTTTCTTTCTTTTTTTTCTTTTTCTCTTTATTTTTTTTCACACACACACATATATATATATATATATATATATATATATATATCATTAATACTGTTAAGTAAATTTTGATAATGTTATGACATAGACTTGTACATGAAAGAGATAACTATCGATTATGATTCGGTCTTTTAGCATTCATAGGTATGAAGTATCAAATTCACTTTCGAGAAATAATTTTGATCGGAAGCGTAAAACCGTGACAAATTTATGCGTAGAAAGAAACACGATGTAAATGGGAAATTAGATAAACGCGATAAAGCACGCGTTTTATCTTTGAGAATGTTTAGAAACAGGTTTTCATCGTATTATATACGATCAAGATCTTATGGTATTAAATCGTTGTAGTTTCAAGTGTTGAAACGTGTGGGACAATTATTTACATTATACTAATAGGTATTTCGAATTGTACTAATTGATGAAATAAAAACATATGCCTGGATCACGTTTATTTTCTGTTTATTTGCGAATCTTGATACTTTATACGATCCTAGTGTTTTATGAATATTTTACAGTTTTTTTGAATATTTTGTGATATTGTATAGTTTCTTTTTTTTTTTTTATATATAATCTTTTATCTCTCTCCCTTTCTCTCTCTCTCTTTCTCTCTCTCTCTTTCTCTCTCTCTCTCTCTCTCACATACATACATATTTATTTATTAATTAATTTATTTGTACACACACACACACACACACACACATATATATATATATATATACATACAAATTAATTAGTAACGAATACATAATGAAATAAAAATAAAAATACGACGATTGAGTTTAATTGTTAAATAGTAATTTATATATCCTAAAAGAAAAAAAATTCCTTTAAACGATATAAACGAACAGATGTAAAACGATACACGATGGAATTTGAATTAGAGTTGGTGAAGAGGGGAAAAAAGGAAGGGGAAGAGAGAGGAAAGAGTTAGAGTGAAACGTGTATGTACGTAAGTAAACGTATGGGTTTATAAGAATCTCGCGATAGAAAGGAGAACTTTGGTTGACTAAAAGATAAAAGAATAAAGGAAGAAAGAAAGAAAAAAAAAAATAAAAAAGGAAAGAAATAGAAAAAAAGAAAGAAAAGATAGAAAGAAAAAAAATGTCCGTAATAGCCCGAGATGTCTATCTAAGCGAACGTAAAGCCGCTCGTTTGTATTAATTAGCCAAGAGAACTCTCTCGATTTCTTAACTTCATAATCATGACCGAGATTGCCGTTAAATGAACCGCATTTAAGCCGTTTCACGATGCGAAACAGACGCGAGAGCTGATTTAAAGAGAGCTCATTTGATTAAAGCTTTTCATCTTAGCTATGACTCGTTTCCTTTTAAATGGATCGCGTTTTAAACTATTATTATTTAAATTCACAACAAGAGTATGCTCATAGTATGCTCATTTTATACCCACCTATTTGAGATCTTTGTTGTTATTAAATTTATAGGAGGCGAGTGTTCGGGAGCGCGGTAGGGGTGAAATAGGGGGGGGGGCAAAAAAAAAAGGAAACAAAATAAAAGAAGAAAAAGTACAAAAAGAAAAGGAATAAGAAAAGAAAAAAAAAAAAGAACTACGAAAGGAGAGAAACAAAATAATACCAATTTATCGAATATTATATTATCCTTTGAGAAATGAATATTTATAAATGATTCCATGTCAATCGATGATCTTATATTATTATTAAATGAATTTCACGTTTAAAAAAAAGAAAAGAAAAGAAAAAAAAAACTTGAAGAACAAATACAATACTTCTTCGAATATAATCGACGTACTTAAACGACAGACGAGCGCACAACATTTAATTACACTGTCTTACTACATAATCTACTGGCAATATCGATTTCGAGGATTAAACTGACAATGAGATTGTCTTGTCATTCGCAAAGGACAGCTTAGTTCTTTTCTCTCTCTCTCTCTCTCTCTCTCTCTCTCTCTCTCTTTCTCTCTCTCTCTCTGTTCTATGCAATCGTTTGACTTCTCTGTTTATAAGAAGATGTTCGTTATTACGAGCTGTCGGTGCGGAAAAAGCAAGGCGACGTTTGTAAAAGGTAATTAATTTACTTGAAGATTTTATCGTTAATTTCATCCCCCCCTCTCTCTCTCTCTCTCTCTTTCTCTTTCTCTCTCTTTCTCTCTGGCGAATATATTTCAATGAATATCGCGAAAAAATTTGAATATAATTAAAGACGGGTTCGTCCGAATGAAAATTATTGCTTCAGCTCGTTTAGTTCAATTTAAAATTAAACGTTTTCCTATACCGACACGACGAATCTCGTAGGTATATTATTTTTGGATTCATTATCTTCTTTCCTTTTGCTCCTTCTTTTTTCTTTTTTATTTTCTTTTTTTCTTTTTTTTTTTCTTTCTTTTTTTTTCTTTTTTTTTTTTTCTTTTTACTTTTTTTTTCTTTTATTCCACGACCGAAATCAACGAAACGATTATTTTATGGCAAAGGAAAAAATCCAATCGAATAAAAAACGAGAGAGAGAGAGAGAGAGAGAGATCGGACAAGCGAGTCGTTAGTAAAATCATACGATTAATTAGAATGGAAATATTCATCGAATTATTTTGCGTGTTATTTTCTTTGAAGATTTATTCATAAAAGTTTGACGAGAAGATCGGATCGTTAAAATCGAAAAGATGAATCGGGGATGAATTTTTTATCGGAGGTAATTCTGAATAAGATGGGAAAATAATGAAAAAAATAAAGAAAACGAGAGACAAACAGACAGAGATAGGTAGATAAATAAAAAGAGAGAGAGAGAGAGAGAGAGAGAGAGAGAAAGAGAGAGAAATGATAGTTGAGTTCGATAAGGTTCTAACTTCGGCCGAATGTCTTCTCTATTTCTTCTCTTCTTCTACTTTTTCTTTTTCTTTTTTCCTCTTATTCTTCTTTTTCTTTGCCATTGGCCTTGGAGAATGCCGACATTACGGCCGTGACTTGACGAAAGATAACCTTCTCAGGAAAGTTCCCTTCATTATCCGCGTAATTGCATCGTTTCGTGCAAAGTGTTGTACACCTCGCGGCCGACACAGCTCACAACAGTACTACTTCATCGTCGTCATCCTCCACCTTTATCCACCTTCACCACCTCCTTCACCTCCTCGTCGTTGTTCCCTACGCCTTCTCGACGAAGAGAAAATGATAGCTATATATAACGGCAACGACAACGACGCAACTTTCTCAACGTTTTATGCGAAACGAAAATAGGAGAAAAGTTTAAACGAGCAGCCGTTGTGTTATGTTGTTGCTTTGTATTATATTGTATTTCTTTCTTCGTCAATTTGATTTCGTCTTACTTGCTTTAATAACATTAGCGTGTAATTATGTTGCGATTTGCCAACGTGCCTCCTTACGTACATACGTTTAACGTTTAGAAAATGTTAATGAACGTATCGCGGAAATAATATCTTCCTTCAAGCGTATATTTTTCTTTGGATCTCTTGTTTTCTTATTTTTTCTTCTATTCTCTCTCTCTCTCTCTCTCTCTCTCTCTCTCTCTCTCTCTCTCTCTCTCTCTCTCTTTCTTTTTTTTCCTTTCTCCTTTTCTTACGTTTTATTTAAATAGTCGTCAAAGTGGAACGTGAGAATCGGTTTCTTTTCCGCGAGTCTTACAATATTTTGCATTTATCCTAATTATCATCCTACGTCGTTAACACAATCGAACAATAATTTCTTTCTATTAGTTTGACGAGTCCTTACAGATTTATTTCAAGTCCGTCATGTATCTTATGATATTTTCCATTGTATTTCTCTCTCTCTCTCTCTCTCTCTCTCTCTCATTCTTTATCCCTCTATATCTCCATCTATTTCTATCTTTATCAATCTCTTTCGCTTTCTCTTTTTTCATATCGATTGCGAAAGATTTCGAATGGTTTCTCGAGAGTGTATACCAGTTTCGATAGAAAATCAAAGTCGATAACGAGTTGTAGTTTTCTCGAGTGGACGCTTTAAGAGAAAGAGAAAGAAATAGGATAAAAAGAGGGAGAGAGAGAGATAGAGATAGAGATAGAAATAGATATAGAGATAGAGGTAGAGATAGAGATAGATAGAGAAGGAAACAAGGAGACAAACTTTTCTTACGAAATTTTCGAGAAGGAAAGAAAGAGGATAACCGCAGGCGGAGGATTTGGAGTTACGCCAGAAAGCAATACCCTGAAATCTGTCGGACAACTCGATTTTGTCGAGAACACTATCGACAAAGACAGAGATAGAGAGATAGAATAAGAGTGAGTGAGCACAAGAGAGAGAGAGAGAGAGAGAGAGAGAGGGAGAATGAGAAACTTGTTTACCGGACCGATAATGCTATTCCGTCCATTTCAGCGACGGCGGTCGTGTTTCTCTGAGAGCGTTAATGGACTTACGACGAATCGTAGGGATTTACATGGGATTACAAACGCGTTTACGACTAATCTCCGTGCGTGTGATCGCCTCTCTCTCTCTCTCTCTCTCTCTCTCTTTCTCTCTCTCCTCTCTCTCACTCTCTCTCTCTCTCTCTCTCTCTCTCTCAACTCATGCGAGATTTCTTCCCATTCTACCGACAGCCGTCTCTTCGCGGTTTCGAAAGCAATTTCCGGAAGGATTAGTGGTCACCTATCGGTAACACGAATTCGAGATGCATATCCTGTTCACGACACTAGCTTTTCTCTTGTAATCGATCGATAAGATATGTATGTATGTATATATATAAATATATATATATATATATCTTTCTTTCTTTGTCTTTGCTATTATTAGAATAGTAAAATTATTTTAGGAACGTCTGTTTTATTTCTATATTAAGTAGATATATGTATAGACATATCAATGTTAAATGTAATATAACTGCTACATTGTATAATTTTATACATTCCTTCGTTATATAAAGTCACTCCTATTTCAAGTATATATTTATATATTTTTGTAATTTTGGAAGTTATTGAAAAGAAAAAAAAAATTACATTTATCATATGATAATAATACAGATATATATATATATTTGTTCATGGAAAACGTTCATTAATGCTTTCATTATTTACCAATATTATTATAACATATTATATTATTATATACAGTCCGATTTGTAATATATTTTTTGTAACTTGTAATGTCGTTGGAAAACACACAAGATTCGTTTTATTCCTGCGTAAAATCGACGTTTCATTGTTTATCAATATTTTGATAGTTATGGGATGTTGTGAAAAACAAAAGCAAAGAAATAAAGAAATCAATTGATTAAACATTCTCAAATTAATTGAGATTAAATGACAGCAGATTGATATTTTTTTTTTTTTTCGATTGCCACGTTGAAATACATGTAAAATACAAGGTATGCTTTTGCAAAAGAGATTATATACTTGGTGTTTTACCGACGACGGACACCTTTTCGCGGATTGTCGTCGATAAAATAACCTCGAAGGATGGTCCCCGCAAGAGGATTTGGCCTCTTGTCGTTTATCTGTCGCTAAACGCATCTGCGTCTTGTATTACCAGGAGCAGTAGTTTCTACGATCAGGTAATTTGCTTGCATAATGCGAAACCTACGCGACGCCCACGCATCGATTTAGTTGAGGGACCTTCTCCTCGTTTTCTTCTTCCTCTTCTTCTTCTCCTTTATATTTTTCCTTTTCTTTTTCTTCTTCCATCCTTTTAGTTTTATAGCAGCTATTAACGATAATTTTCTAAGATCGACGTCAATCGGTTCCAATAGTAATCCAATTCAAATCAAGTTTTTTCATATCAAGTTATGTATATATGTGCGTATATAAAAAAAAAATATATATATATATATATTAATTTAGAAGGAAATTTGATGTTTATCATTTTATCGATTGAATATTTCAAAAATCGATATTACATCGATTAGACTTAATCAAAATCAATTATTCGAAGAGATTGTTTTATACATATTTATTATATATATATATATATATATATATATATATATATATATATATATTAATTACGATGGGTAAAAAGAAAAGTATCTGGTTTGATAATAACGTCGAACGATCGGATAATAATTACCATTTAAAAATTTTAATCATTTGTCAAATTCAATCATGTAATTAACGATCATTGTTCTATAGGAATAAATAATTATTGTCCTCGAAGATCCTGAACTGGTGAATAAATATCTCCCCTTTTTTTTTCTATTACTTTTTCTTCTCTCTCTCTCTCTCTCTCTCTCTCTCTCTCTTTTTTTTTTCTTTATAGAAAATTCAAACTCGCGAGGAAGTAGGTATTTGCTCGCGGGAAATGTCACCCGTAAGTTAAACTTTTTATTGGCATTACAAGGAAATACTCGGATTCAGAAGAGAGTATACGTAAAAAAAAAAGAAAAAAAAAAAAAAAAAAAAAAAGAGAGAAAAAAAAAGGGCCAAGGGTTTTGCGCGAACGAGATAGTATTATTTAATACTTATCATTTAAATTGTCGCCCGTAAATTCTCTCGCGTTTCAACGAATATAACGTGCCTTTCTCTCTCTCTCTCTCTCTCTCTCTCTCTCTCTCTCTCTTTCTTTTTTTACTCTCTCCTTTTCGCTTCTTCACGACGGTTATGGTGGTTTAAGAAACTATTTTCTTCTCGTATCCTTCCTCGAAGCCTTCGGCGCTTAACTTCTTAGGGCTTCATCCTCGAGGATCGTAAGGTGGCTCCGTGCATACCTTTCGCAGCGCTTGTTCTCGCTTAACGAGATGCGTGTTCTCGCGCTGGGAGAATATAACCGGCCCGTTCCGAACGTTTTCTTACGATCCTCTCGAGTTCTCTCTTTCTCTCTCTCTCTCTCTCTCTCTCTTTCTTTCTCTCTCTCTCTCTCTCTCTTTTTTTTCTACGCTATGCAACTCTAATAGTAGCGAAGGAGTTGGCCTCTTATTGCCGACTCTCTATTCCAAAAGAATTCTTTCCCCTTTCGATAAAAAAAGAAAAAGAAATAGTAGTAGTAGTAATAGTAGTAGTAGAAGAAGAAGATAAAGAAGAAGAAGAAAAGGAAAGAAAACTGACAAGCATTCTCGACAATTTATATATATATATATATATATATATATATATATATATATATATATATATATATATAACTATCCTAGGAATTATATTAATTAATAAAAGGAATTCGTTGAAAGTGTTTGCGATGAGATAATACAAAGTTTATATTTAATAACATCTTCGAGTTATTCGACGTTAAACGATAAATAAATTACGAGTGAATGGATAATATGATAATAGATAGTACGATAGATAATATGTTAGGATATTGATGAGATATTATTATTTTTTTTCTTTCCCTCTTTTTTTTTCTTTCTTCTTCTTTTTTTTTTTTTTTTTTGCTTTTTTTCTTCTTAGAAAATTTTTATTCGACATTACTCGACGAAATTTTCTTTCTTTTCTTTTTCTTTTTCTTTTTTTTCCTTTTCCCCCCGCCCCGATTCGAAACTTATTACGTTAAATAACATTACGCGAGGTATTGATTGAGGAAATAAAAAGATATTCCGGTGATAAAGATATTCTTGTTAAAGGAATTCTTCTTGCAATAAAGTACGATAATATCGTGATCGAAAAATCGTCCAAATATTTAAGATCAAATATAAAAAGTAAGATTGGTATTCGATGGTCCATGGAGGTATATCGTCGTCGTCGTCCTCGTCGTCGTTGTCGTCGTTACGGGGGAACACGATTAACTTTACGACTTCAGAAAAGAGCGTTGTGAGTTCGGTAATTCGATAGGGAGAAAGAAAGAGAGAAAGAGAGAAAGAGTGGATCGCAGACCGCAGCATTAACTTTTCTTTTTCGAGGGTTCGCCTTTTCTTTGTGCTCGGTTTCTTCTCGAAGGAGTCATGGTCCCAAGGAAAGAGAGAGAGAGAGAGACAGAGAGAAAGGTTACAACCGAGAGATCTTTTGTGGTTATTAGACGAAATCGACCGGCTAATCGCCTGCCGGAAGTTGCCGAAATAAATCACCTGCCGCCAGGTATATTCGAATAGAAAAAAGAAATCGTTGCGTTAAAATATCGACAATCATTGATTTCCCCCGCGCCCACCCTCCCCCTCTTCTTTGTTTTCTTTTCTTTCTTTCTTCTCGTTTTTTTTCTTTTTTTTCTGTTTTTTCTTTTTTTTTTTGTATTCCCTCTCTTGCATCATCATATAAAAAATTGTTATGCTTAAGTATTAATACGATGATATGGTGTCTTCTGTCTTTCTCTCTTTTTTTTTCTTTTCTTTTCTTTCTTTTTCTTTCATTTCTTTTCTTTTTCCTTTTTATCAGGGACAATCGAGAGAATTATTCGTAAAATTATTTTTTGTAAGTATATAAAAAGTATGAATTCGTAGGTAGTGAGGAAGTAAGTAAATAAGTAAGTAAATAAGTGAGTAAGTAAGTACGTTTAAGAGACAAATTAATATCGATTGACGATTAAACCGAGCGTAGAAAGGTTTATCGAGGAGGGAACCAAGAAAGTTCTTTGGCTATTATTAAATCGTTGAAACTTCTGAGTCCTTATCCACTGCCGCCCCCGCCACCGCCACCTCTCCCTTCCCCTATCCCACAACTCCTCACAAACCATTCCTAACCCACCTTCTATTTCCTTTCCCTTCGTTCCATTTCAAAGAAACAACGATGCTCGAATTTACCTTTATCGTTCTCTTTTACCGCGACGAACTTTGAATATTCAGTTGTTTTACCAGTCAGGAAGGAAGGAAGGAAGGAAGGAAGGAAGGAAGGAAGGAAAGAAAGATGGGAGTTAAAAGCAAAGATGGAGAGAAGAGGCTATATGATTTTAAAAGGCTAAAAGGAGGAGGTGGGATTCAAGGGAAGAAGAGGATAAGCCAGGTTAAATTTGATATACTTCTCTCGTTTAAGAATTACCATCTTGTAATTCGAATTTTATTCCTACAAAATTAACAAACAAATTTTCACGAATGATTTTCATACACCGATATAATTTTCGATTATATATTTAAAAGGGGGGGAAAAAAAACAAAAAAAAAAAAAAAGAAAAGAAAAGAAAAGAAAAGAAAAAAGAGAAGATCTTCTATTTCCTTTAACTTGTTATAAAATTATTATATTTTCATCCCTTGAGATAATTCGATCTCTATTAGGAATTTAATGAGTTGGGAAGAAAAAATTAGAAAAAAAAAGAAAAGAAGAAATCGCAAAGTGCTTACGCGTAGGAGTAAATTTTATTAAATGAAAGTAAAAGAAGCGTATCCACGTGTGGGCGTTAAATAGTCTCCAAATTACATCGTACACGTTCCATATTATCACAATTTATTTTTTAAATTCGTTTATAACGATACAAGACTTGTGACTTTTTAATTTTTAACAATAATAATAATACTAATAATAATAATAATAATAATAATAATAATAGTAGTAGTAGTAATAATGATGATAATGATAATAATAATAAAGAAGGAAAAATTCATAAGAGAGAAATATAAAAGCGAGAAAGGTCGACGGTCACCTAAAACCGATTCGTAACTTTTTCCACCTACGTGGATACCTGTACCAACGTAAGTTGGGAAAGAAGTTGCGATCCGTGATATATAGCGAGAATAAAGGGAAGTGGAGTAAAGAGAAGAGGAAAAGAGAAAAGAGAGAAAAAGAGAGAGAGAGAGAGAGAGAGAGAGAGAGAGAGAGGCAGGTGGAAAGAGCTTCGACTTTGGCCAACGCGAGCTACGACCTCGTTTCCATAAATTCTGGATTACCCGCGACAACCTCGTACGCCACGTGCGCGCATTTACGCGCGCGCGCTCCTACGCGCGGTAACGAAAAAGAGAGAGAAAAAGAGAGAAAGAGAGAGAGAGAGAGAGAGAGAGAGAGAGAGAGAGAGAGGATAAAGGGGTTGGGGTTATAGAAGGAGGAGGAGGAGGAGGAGGAGGAGGAGTATGCTCGGGCATCGTTGAAGACACGCTCAAAGTCCCTTTTAGCGGTGCTTTCAACGCTTTTTCCATGGAAGCTGCTTGCCTGCTCAAATATTAAAATAAGCGAGCAAGAGAAGCGGAAACATGCACCGGCTTACAAAAGAGATTTTCCACTTTGCCGAGGGTCGGGGGTGTGTCGAGACCGAGACCGAGAGAGAGAGAGAGAGAGAGGGAGAGAGAGAGAGAAATGGGCACCGTAGAACGGGAATGGAAGGAAAGCAAAAAAGGGGTTGAAATGTGGCAGGTGCAACGAAAGTTTCGCGTTTCTCTACCCCTTCTTTCCAACCTCCAACTCCAACCTTCCCTCCCCCCTCTTCCCTCCCACGCCTTCGATCGTTCTTTTTTTCTTTTTCCATTCTACACAAGCAAAACAGTTTTCGTAGAGAAGACGATAACGTCCGCGAATACACTTGATCTCTCGATCTCTTTACTTTGTTTATATTTAAAAGAGAGAAAGAGAGAGAAAGAGAGAGAGATAAAAAGATGGATAGAATGTATATATTTATGAATATATTGGACTTTCTTTCATCATAAATTTCTCTCGGTGATATTGCCAACATTACTTTTTTTTTTTTTTTTTTTTTATTTTTATTTCTTTTTTTTTTCTCTTTACGACAAGACAAGCTGTCGTTAATCTCCGCTATGATAACTATATCCGGGTCTTTAGATTATAATATTAATGATAATACCAGTGAATTAATGATAATGATAATATTAGTCTAAAACCCAAATTAGAATTTTCTCGAGTTTCCTAGATATATATATATATATATATATATATATATATATATGCGTACCTAAGTATATATCTGCATACATATCTCTCATTATACATTTCTATTAAAATGAAATATTCTATATGGAAAGCCGACTGTTAATTACGACGACCTCGTAAAATCATTATGAGTCGACTTGTGTGCGTTTCTCATCATCGGTTGTTAATTACATGAACTTAATGATACCTAAATAAGACGACAATGGCGATTTGTATTGTAAAGCTTGTTACTCATTCTTACGTCATTTCCTTTTCGTTATGATAACTTATCATTAAGAGATAAAAATCGAACATAACCGATAGATCGTCTTATTTGGAAGTACATATGTTAATATAAAATATGTTGCATATTATAAATATGTACATTAACATATACATAAATATTGTCGATGCATGAAAAGAATTCGAGCGCAATTGAGAAGGTTGCACTTGATGTCCTTGAACGGGTACACAGTCGTTTTTTAATCGTTTTTTTTTTTGTTTTTCTCTTTCTGTTACAGGTACTTAATCATTTACGCTTGCCGTAACTATTTATCAGCGATAAAGAAAGAGAAGTTGATATATATCTTTAGATGACTGTGACCGATGGAAGAAGAGGGATGTCTCTTTCTATCTCATTCCTTTCTCTGTTTGCTATTCTAGTAGCGATCACGTACGTACTTTTGCACGTGTGCCAAGTTTCGATATTAATAATGAATGAAACGTTACGCATACATATTACACACACACACACACACACACACACACATATATATATATATATATATATATATATATATATATATATATATATATATCGTACAGTTAGAATATACTTTACCAGAACCATATATCTGATGTCTCGTTTTGTCTTATTTTAATTTTTTCTTCTTCTTTTTCTTCTTGTTTTTCTTCTTGTTCTTCTTCTTGTTCTTCTTTTTATTTATTTATTTATTTATTTATTTTTTTTTTTTTTTTTTTTTTTTTTTTTTTTAAATATGTCAAGAAGAAACAGACAGACGAATGGACAGACAAAAGGATAAGAATAAGAATGAAAGAACGATTTCACGAGAAAGATTTCATTTAATTAACGATCTTGACGAATTGTAATGAAAAGTTAGATAGAAAGGGTAATATATTATTCTTGGTTTTAAACGTATCGCGATTTTAAATTGTAAAATATCATCACCCTTGCCTTCGTTGGGACGACTCGTGCGAGATAAATAGTTTATACATTGTAGAAACGATGTTAGCGATTTCGTTTTATATCGCATTCACACGCGAGATCAAGATTCTCATGTCTAACCACTAGTTAATGTGACATTACGCACGGCCAAATACATTATCCTATAAATACCATACATATATACATTTATATATATATATATATATATATATATGTGTATGTATGGTATTTATGTATTTATGTATTTATGTATGTATACGTAAATATACTTGTTTTACTCGGTCTATTCTCGTGGAAGAGACATCGTGTATTCAAACGAAGTTGAACGAAAAGAAATGCGAAGGATAAAATTGGATAAAATTACCGAGATAAGATTAGTGGACCGTGCACAGTTATTCGGGTCGCGAAGGGTAAAAGAAACACGTTGGAGAGGAAGAAAGAATAAAAAAAAAAAAAAAATAAAAAAAAAAAGAATTAGAAAGAGAGGGAGAGAGAGAGAGAGAGAAAGATTAAGAGCGGGAAAGAGTGGGAAGGGGAGGAGAAGGGTGATTCGAGGACTGAGGAACTTCCCGTTCTTTGTGCCTCTTATATATGTATGTACGTAGTACGTAGTACGTTCCTCTTCTTTCTCTTTCTCTCTCTCTCTCTCTCTCTCTCTCTCTCTCTCTCTCTCTCTATTTCTCTCTATCGTTCTCTTAGGCGATTAAAAGTAAATCGTTCGTCCGCGCTTTTGCCGGTTTTCTTTTTCCGGCCTTTTGTTTTGACCGGTAGGTAGGGTTGGTTGGGCTAAACTGAGATACGAGAGAACGGAAAGGCGAGAAGGAAGGTCGATGTCGAATGGCACGAAAGGTGGAAGACGAGAATGAGTTGGTCGATGAGGATAAAGAAGAAGAGAAGAAGGAGGAGAGAGAGAGAGAGAGAGAAAGACAGAAAAATTCTGTCTATACGAAGCCCAAGGTAGGAAGATTATAAGTGTCGCCTTCCATTTGCCATTTTTTTTCTTTCTCTTTTTCTTTTTTTTCTTTTTCTTCATTTTTTCTTCTTTTTTCTTTTCTCTTTTTTATCCAAAGAGGTTTTTACGCTCGACTCGAGACCCGAAGTAAAATATCCATAACAAAGTCCTCCGGCTTCTATCTCTTTTTTTTTTTTCTTTTTTTTTCTCTTTATCTCTCTCTCTCTCTCTCTCTCTCTCTCTCTATCTAACTATCTATCTATCTATCTTTTTATCTCTCTCACTCTTTTTCTTCCCCTGCTATCTTCTTTCCGTAAGAGCGCGAGAGAAGTAGTTAAATAAATCGTCTGTAACAAAAAAAAGAAGGGCGTAGTTTGCTTTAAATTGGACCTTCGCGAAAATTAAGATAAAACGTCGAGCTACGACAGACAGGAACGCTGCCAGATTATAATTGCTTTTGTTTATTGCCATCTTTTTTGTCAACCCCTTCAATTCACCACTCACCCACCCTCGCAATTCCCCTTACCATCTCCACTTCTATCTTCATTTATACGTTCAACCCTTTTCTTTCTTTCATCAGAAAATTATGAATATTATGTATACGCAAATAATTATTTATCTACGCCAATAATTATTCTTCTTTTATTGATTTAATTCGTAAATTATTCGACAAGTAAATTTCATTTGTTGAAACATCATATACGATTTATTACGTATTTATTAATATAACACGGTAAACAAGTTATTTCGTTCAATTATTTAATTATTAAATTTATGTTAACACGTTATACATACATATATATATATATATAAATTATAGATAAATATAATATTACCTTAGACGATTTTAATATATTTGTGATAGCATTCACGTTGCGATGCTTGAAAATATATTAAAAACTTTTCCGTGGATTTTATTAAAATGCATACGTACCATATTGGTGTATAACTTTTCTTCGATCATTTGTTCTGATGGGTTAGAGATGAAAAATAAGAAAAGAAAATAAAGAACAAGAAGAAAAAGAAACAGGAGAGAGAGAGAGAGAGAGAGAGAGAGAGAGGCCTAAGAAAAGAAAAAAAAAATTATCGAACGAAATAAGCAAAATAAATAGAAGTAAAAATAGAAATGTAAGGAAGAATAAGAAAAAGAAAAGGGAAAGAGTGTAGATTTAGATTCAGAGAGAAAAGTCGCCGACCGCGAAAGCTTTAAGCTTTTATGAGCTCGAGTTCTCTCCTCGCTTTCCCTCTGTTTTTGTGTTTACGCGCAATAAGAATCACGTGGTATGGTGGCGTGTGCTAAGCGAGAGAGGGAAGGTCGAAAGTAGTAAAGGGACTCTGCGTTGAAGGGCATAATGAGAGAGAGAGAGAGAGAGAGAGAGAGAGAGAGAGAGAGAGAGAGAGAGAGAGAGAGAGAGAGAGAGAATGGACGGAGTATCTCAAGCGTATCTCGGACGGTAAATACGAGGGTTATCTAGCTTTTTCTCCCCTCTTCTTTCTTCTTCGCCAAATCCTCTCACTCTCTCTTATTCTCTTTCCCTCTCTCTCTCTCTCTCTCTCACACACACACACAAACACCCTCCTTTTCCTACACCCTCGTAGTAAGCGAAGCGAGCTGCCTACGGTAGTGATGCGACTATGCTCTCTAGTGTTGTCGATGTAAAGGCGAACTTACAGGAGGTACTGATAGAAAGCTAAGTGCATTTGGCTAGCTTCCAGCCGAAGGACGATCGTGCTTGTCTTTTCTGGACGTGAAATCACCGTGCCTCTCTCTCTCTCTCTCTCTATCTTTATTTTTCTCTCTCAACATCGTTTTATCCTCTAGCCCATCCCCTCTTTCTCTCTTTAGAACTACGTCGCAGACTCCTTGCCAGGGTGCAATCACCCTCGGATCCTTTCCTTCTCCTTTCTCCGCCTCACCCTTCTTTCCTCGCCCTTCTACCCTTTCCTCTCTTTTCCCTCCGCCATCCCTACCCTATACAATTCGTGTCCTCGAGCGCCAAGATCGAGAGCATTCTTACGTTCGAGGACGTCAGGAGGACGGCTAGGCCTTCTTTTTTCTTTTTTATTTTTCCTTTTTTCCTTTTTTCCTTTTTCTTCTCTCTCTCTCTCTCTCTCTCTCTCTCTCTTTTCCCTTTTTTCTTTAGTTCTTTCTTTCGTTCCTTCTTTCTTTTTTTGCTAGATCAACGTCGAGCTCTGTCGTAAAATCTTGATGGACTCAAGAGCCGACGGATATTCGATTTACGGTTATCGGCAGCTCGATAAGAATTAAATGCCCTTTTTGTTTGATCGGAACGTATCGATAGTAAATTTTATTTTTCTTCAATTTCCGTCGGAATATTACTTTTTCTCCTTTTTCATTCTATAATAATAATAATAATAATAATAATAATAATAATATATTTCTTATGACGACTTGTTTACTTGTCTCTTGAATATTTTTCTTCGATTTATATACATACACACACACACATACACACATACACATATATATATATATATATATATATATATATATATATATATATCTACTTATCCAATTGGAAAGTTATAACTTAGTGGAATTTTACAATGAAATACTCATAGGGTTTTATCGAAATCCTACAATTTCAATTCATACAATCGCCTAATCGACGCTTTTATCGTAAAGAGAGAGAGAGAGAGAGAGAGAGAGAGAGAGAGAGAAAGAGAGAAGAAAGAAAAAGAAAAAAGAGTGGGAGGTAAGTCAAGAAGGGTCTCCTTTCTTATTCACGTAGAAAGGGACGTTCTAAAGAAAATAAGAGTAAGGGAAAGGTAGGGTCGTTGAGGGTAACAGGTTCTATCGTTTTACGCTAGTATTTACCTTCTATTATCCGAGCGTGTGTCGCTCGTATATCGTCGCTCCGTTAGATTCTAAAGGTATATAACGGTGGGCGAAGTAGCAAAAGAGAAAAGAGAAGAGAAGAGAAGAGAAGAGAAGAGAAGAGATGAGATGAGATGAGAAGAGAAGGGTCGCATATCGTATAGGCCCATGTACTATATAGTACGGGCCGAAGGTAGCCTCTCGACGAAGTAATGGGCCATTTATTTTCACTCGTTGATCCCCGCCGAGACTAATGTGTCTCAGCGAGCTTTTTCACATCCCTATTTTCTTTCATAGTGACTTACACCAGCTCCCATTGGTGTGTGTTTTATATATATATATATATATATATATATATATATATATGTATTTATGTGTGCGCGCATAAGTACATACATAACACAACGTTAACGTTTCATCACTCGGGTATAGCTTCTTCTTACCATAGGTGTAGTACTTACTAAG
Source organism: Vespa crabro (assembly GCF_910589235.1). Classification (NCBI taxonomy): domain Eukaryota; kingdom Metazoa; phylum Arthropoda; class Insecta; order Hymenoptera; family Vespidae; genus Vespa; species Vespa crabro. The sequence goes on from NC_060955.1 coordinate 3,922,541, forward strand.
TTCTCCCGTGTGAAACTTGCCGCTAGTTTTTTCCACATTTGTCGCACAGCACGAGCTAAAAGAATGAAAGAAAGAATTGTCATCTTTTCTATGTTCTCTTTTACTTTTCTTCCGACGATAAACGCCGAGTCTTTTAGCTTAGTTCTAAAATGGTCTAACGTAAGCCAGAACGAGAGAATATGTTTCAAGTGCCTTCCTTCCTTCCTTCCTTCCTTCCTTCCTTCCTTCCTTCCTTCCTTCCTTCCTTCCTTCTTTCTTTTTTTCCTTTTTGTAATAGTAGACGATTGGTCTACTTCAACGTGTAGTATTATTCAAATGTTCTCAAGGAATCCTGTATTTATTATCGAGATATACCAACCACGTTGAAATGTTATTACTCGGGATTATCCTTTGAGAGATGAGAAAATGTCCGTTTATCCTATGAGAGAAAGCATGCAATAATGTATTCGTTATCGTGAAATGATTTATTTATTTTTATATGTAAAAAGGAAATTAAAAAAAAAAAAAAGAAAAGAAGAATGGAAGATATATATATATATATATATATATATATATATATATATATACGTATAAATACTTACGCGTACATATTTCTTTTCGTTAGTAGAAGAAGCCAAGTAAGACCATCTTTGTTTTCCTTTCATTATTCTCTCTTTTTATTATTATTATTATTATTATTATTATTATTATTATTATTATTATCGTTAACATTGCCATTATCATTATAATTATTATTCTAAATATATTTTAATATACGCGGATTATTTGTTAATAATAAACGTGTATTATATTATCATTATAGGAAGATAGAAATAAAAAGATAAAAAGAGACAGAATGGCTCATAATATTTTAAAGCTCGATAGAGGAGCTGGGTATTACCAGGCATTATTTATGTAGGTTTCTCCTCCCTCTATCAAAATCGAAGCACTCAGCGGCGCTCACACAACCTAGTATCAGCATAATAGAAGATGATGTACGGTGAAACGACGTAATGCATTACATTGTCGTCAGCCCTTTTCCGATATAAGCTTCCACTCGCGTGTCTAACGATTGGAAAAATATCGTTTCCTTGAAACTGAACGTCGCGTTCTACTCGAGAATAATGATACGCTCGAATGCGTAACTTTACGTTGTTCCAAGATATTTTCGTCGATTTTCCAAAGTTTTCAATTTGTAAAATAAATTGAAAGGAATAAGAATAGAATTGGGAAAGTGAAAGAGGAACGAGATTTCATTTCTTATATATTCTCCGACAAGTAATTTGATTAAATTATTACGATAAAGAAATCCTTGATTTTCTAATTTAATAACACACACACACACACACACAAATATGTATATGTTATTTAATATTTAAATTTTCTAGAAGAATATATAAGAATAAGAGAAATTATTTTATTTGGATTATACTATGCACTATAGAAAATTTAATTATTTCGATAAATAAATTCTTAATTCTCTAATGTATAATATATATTTCATTTTTAAATTTTGAAGAAAAATAATAACAAGATAAACAATTTCGTTCTTATACTTTTTCTGCGATAAAGAAATTTAATTATTTCAAGAGAAAAGAAATTCTTGATTTTTCGTATTAATTCATTGGATAATATTAATGTTCCATCCTTTTTTCTTTTCCTTTTCTTTATTTTTCTTTCTTTTTTTTTTTTCTTTTTTTGTTTCTTTCTTTCCACTTATACTTTACTTACAATCATTGATATTCGATTAAGAATTATAATCGTAAAATATACACGAAAGAAGATTCATTTTCCGCGATTCGCACGGATTCGTTCGTTAGTTTTCGATCGATACAATCGACAAGAAATCGGGACGATTTCCGATCAGGTTCTTTTTACTTTAGCCATTAGCATCGGTCGTTCCGTTTCGAAGTATTTCTGAGCGGTTGCAGAAGAGAAACGTTGCACCTGCTCATGGAATGAGAGAACTCTGAGAAAAGAAGAGAAAGAGAAGGAGAGAAAGAGAGAGAGAGAGAGAACGAACGAACGAATGAACAGCAGTAACAGCAGCAGCAAAAGTAAAAGCAAAAGTAGTAACATCAACATCAACATCAACATCAACATCAACATCAACATCAACATCAACATCAATATCAACATCAACATCAGCACTACCACATTGGTTTCGACGTCTCTTTGTATCAAGAGAGGCTAAAAATCGCAAAATAAAATCGATCTCTCGAATACTTATGCGAGAGAGCGAGAGAGCGAACAATCGATCGATCGATCGATCTCTCTCCATCCGCCCATCCCTCTCTCTCTCTCTCACTCTCTCTCTCTCTCTCTCTCTCTCTCTCTCCCTCCTTACCCACCCTCCCTGTACAAGACTAGGCTTGTGAAATTAATCGACTGGAGATAGCCGGACGCGTGCTCGGAATCACTCTCGCCAAGTTTTTTGTTCGACGCACTCCTTTCTGGCCGAGGGAATCAAATCGGAATTGC
>NC_060955.1:3930000-3942500 GCF_910589235.1 Vespa crabro
TTCAGTCGTAAAAGATTAACCAATAAATAGATGCCATGGGCGTTTCAATGTTGTGTAAAACGATTGAAAAAATATGCTTAGAGTAACGTCATTCTTTATCATTAAAAACGATCTCTCTCTCTCTCTCTCTCTCTCTCTCTCTCTCTCTCTCTTTCTCTTTCTCTCTCGATAACTGTGCGTCATCTTTGGTTTTCAACGTAACATGCGGTGGAAAAGAGCCACAGTGCCTCTCGCCTCTGTATGACATCCTGTTAGATAGATGGTTTGTTTTTCGGCGTCCTTAACCACACCATGAAAGCCATAACACTTAATCGAGGGAAGTTCGCTAGTGGCCACATGCTACATGTACGACCAACCAGGAGGGTCCGAGAGAACCGAGACGCATTTTTTCGATCGTTATCTCGTTGATATCATCTACGAAGTTACGAGTTTGATAGAAAAATATTTTCTTTTTTCCTTTTTCCTTTCTTTTCTTTTTCTTTTTCCTTTATTTCTCCGTTAAAAACAAAAGACAAAAAAGAAAATATTTTCAAAACTTTCGACGTATATCGTTTAGATCTCTCGCATTATCCTTCAAATTTATTCTAAACTTTTCTCTTTTTTTTTTTTTTTTTTTTTTTTTTATAAACGCACGATCGATTTAAACAAATTGTACAAAATTCAATTCGATCATGAAACAAAAGCTTTACACACGCGTAAGATTAAGAATCACCGAAAGATATTTACAAGTAGGAACGATTTCAAGTTGGCAAAGTTGGGAGTGGGATGGGGTGGGGTGGGATGGAGAGCGGAGGGGGTGAAAGAGGGGACATCTCGACAAATCGTTTGGAGCGATCGGAATTCCGAGCATCGGTGAGTCGTCCCCTCGAGGATGACGTTTAAAGGTCGCGCGTCGTAGAAACGACATTGCGCGCGAGTTTCGAACGCCTAGAGACAGAGAAACAGAGACATGGCGACAGAGAGAGAGAGAGAGAGAGAGAGAGAGAGAGAGAGAGAGAGAGAGAGAGAGAAAGAGAAAGAAGAGTTGAGAAGAGAAATGGCAGCGTTCGAAGCGCTGCGTTGTCGTCCCTCAAATAGAAGAAAAAAAAAGAAGAAGAAGAAACTGAGAAGACTATAAAAAAGAGAGAAAGAGAGAGAGAGAGAGAGAGAGAATAAGAGGTGGAGAGGTGGGAGGGAAGAGAGGACCTTGAGAGATCGCTCACCGATCGAGCTCGTCCACTCCCACGCGACGTAGCACGATGAAGCCGCGTAAGTCCTCGCGAATATCCGTCTTTCGTTCTTCAAGGTGAGTTCGAACGAGGCCTGAAAATCGTACATCACTCTTTTACCCTTGACTCGACACCATCTCGCGACGTATTGGAGCGATAGTGAGCGAACGAACGAACGAATGAACGAGCGAGCGAGCGAGAGAGAGAGAGAGAGAGAGAGAGAGAGAGAGAGAGAGAACGCAAGTGCGTGATAGAGAGAGAGAGAAAGAGAGAGACATAGATAGCATTTTTTATGTCTGGCAAAACATCGAGTGAGATAGATAGACAGAGAGCAAGAGAGAGAGAGAGAGAGAGAGAGAGACTCATTCGCTTCAAGTTTATCGGCCCTACTTACAAACGCCACACGCCACCATTCAACCTCCAGACGACCCAGTTGTCACATGTATCCGTATAAATGTGCCGCCAACAGTAGCCTATCTCTCTCTCTCTCTCTCTCTCTCTGTACTTCGGTTTTACTGACGTCACTCTCTTTTCCATTGTGTCGTCTCAAGTTTAACGTGGCCTTGCTAGCATCATTTCGATTCCCCGTGACGATCGATCGATCACAGGGAAACGGAGTATGGGAAATGGTTTTAAGGGGATCGAACAAAAATGAATGGATACCAGATACTTGAAAAGTTTTCTCGTAAAAAGGAAAGAAAAAAAAAAAAAAAAAAAAAAAAGAAAAAAAAGGAGAAGAGAAAAAAAAAGTTGTAGATCGATCGGAGATTAGTTAAGATAATTATTATTAACAACGTAATATATTTCTCGTATTTATCATTCTTCTTTCGTGTAAATCGTACGCATTTGATTGTCAAAATTGTTTCCTGTTACGTGGGTATCACAACTCCGTTGGTGGAAACTTATAGGTCTCTACGGAAGGTTACGGCGTATCTTTGCGGTTAATGATTTTCGAGGGAACCATTTTACTCCTTCTATCGTAGTGATCTTTATCGTTGCTAATTTCTCTGAAGGAAATGGATGGGGTTGTAGGGCGGTGGTATGGTAAAGGAAGGAGAAGGTGTAGTTTTATTTTTGAAATTCTTCTTTGTCCGTAACCATTGCCTTTTCAGCCCGTAAAAGGAAGTTTCTTAAGTCGATAGTAAATGCCAGTGGTATGTGGAGTTCCGAAAACTCTCTTTAAATCCTTGATCCAACAGCTTGGAACGAACGTTCACTCTGACGATTTCTCGTGGCCGCTTTTCTACCGTAGTGTCCCTGATGCGTCCCGCGTTTTTAACCTCCAAACAAGTCCAACTTTGTGTAAGTGAATGCGTATCGGATGGACGCGATGCGCTTCGTTGCTTTTGCTGCAATTCTTTTCTCTCTCTCTCTCTCTCTCATTCCCTCTACCCATACGTATTCTACAATACCGTGCGAGTTTTGTCAGATTATATTATACTCTCTTATGCCTAACAATACGTGCTCGTTTTTCTTTCTTTCTTTTTTTTTCTTTTTTTTTCTTTTTTTTTTTCTCTTTTTTTTTCTCTTTTTTCGTGTACATATCTATATAAAGACGTACATGCATGGTATCTACTTACATATATATCCTCCTTTCCACGCTCTGATTTTCACCAAGAGCTCGTCCTTCCAACCCTCGCTTTCTTTTTAACTTTTCCTTTCTTTCTTTCTTTCTTTCTTTGTTTGTTTGTTTGTTTCTTTCTTTCTTTCTTTCTTTCTTTCGTCGACTAATTAAATCTTTTTTATCTATACATCGACTTTCAAATTATTATATCTAATTGGTTGTTTTTTTCCTTCTCTTTTTTTTTCCTTTTTTTTTTTTTTGTCTCATGTAATAATTATCGACAATTAAATAATCTACATAATTTTTTTCATTTAATTCTCACAATAATAAACGATGTCGGATATGCAAATGAAATTTTTTGGAGCGGGAAGAGGCTGGGGAGGGAGGAAAGTAATAGAAGAAGAAAAAGAAGAAGAAAAAAAACAAAACAAGAAAAAAAAAAAAAAGGAAAAATTATTTCTATTTTTATCTGCATATTTAACCAAGGAGAAAAATAAACGTGAATGTGTTCAATTGGTAAATTAGAATTGCGCATTATCATTTTTTAATCTATCCAGTAAGGAAACGATTACCTCGTCGTTATTATCCTCATTCAATGCTTCCACAATTTGTTTTGTTTTACGTATTTTCTACCATCATCGTGCCGCTCTCGGACGCGCGAATCTCTTGAATATTTAGTTATTCAAATCGATAACTCTTGCATTATGTATGCCACTAACGTGGTGACTTCGCAATTACTTACATGTCTTTGGAATTTTGAAGAACCTAACAAGTTAGCACTTTGCTCGATCTTAATGGTTAACCGATAGACATTGTTTTTAATATAGGCTTGATGGCGTAAAGAAAGAAAAAGGAATGGAAGAAAGAAGGAAAGAATTTCAATAAGTCAATATCGAAATTTGTTTGATCGATTTTGCAAAAAGAAAGGAAAAAAAAAAAAAAAAAGAAATTAAGAAAATTGGGAAGAGGGGGTGGGGGGAGAAAAAAGAAAAGGAAAGCGAAAGCATCCTTTGAGTCCTTGAGAGATATAAGTGATTCAACTTGCCTGATTGTGAGTCGAACACAAATCGTCGATTAAGCGTCGATCGTATCGTATCGATAATGGAATCGAAAGTCGAATCGATATGCTCACCGCGGAAATTACTTTTTCCACCTTGAATGAAACATTAAAAGTCGTTTAACGTAGTCAGTCCGACAAATAACGCTTATCTATGTGCGTCCAAGTTGATTCGCAAGCATCGATCTTTATTCGGTGAAATAACTCGAAAGTCTCAGCCCATACATTATCATATCATTAGCATCGTCGAGTTCGTGGAAGCTCGCACGATTTGCATTTCGAACTCGGAAACTATGACCGTGCGTTTCGAACGGCTTCCACGAACATCTCCATTGAGCGTGTCGTTTCGGCTGACAAATTCAAGGTGAACCAAACCCGAATCACCGGGCACACACGCGTTGTTAAAACAAAGGAAGGAAAGAATGAAAGAAAGAAAGAGGGGAAAAAAAGAGAAGTAAAAGAAGAAGAAGAAGAAGTAGAAGAAGAAGAAGAAGAAGAAGAAGAAGAAGGTATAAGAAATGGAATTCTCAAAGTCCTCCGAAGATTGTCCCTCTCTTTTTCCCTCCTGTTTCTCGAATACCTAAGATCGATCGAATCCTCGAAGAAGGACGTCTTTATACCAGTCTACGTCATTTCCGATCGTTCATCCTCAAGAAACACGATATGTTCGAGAGATCCATTAAGTAACGCGAGTACTAGGAAAAGAACTTCGTCTTTTTCTTTCTTTCTTTCTTTCTTTCTTTCTTTCTTTCTTCTTTCTTCTCTTTTTATTTTTTCTTTTTCTTCTTTTTTCCTTTTTTTTTCTTTTTTTTTTTCAAAATGAGTCACAGGTGATAATATCGATTGGTCTCATATAACTATCAGGTGTGACTAATTATGCATCTACATTCTTGAGGTTGTTAATACTCAAGGTATTTTTTTTCTTTTCTCATTTTGCTTTTCTCTTTTCCTTTTTTTTTTTTTTTCTTCTTCTTCGTCTTCTTCCTCTTTATTTATTTTCGTCAATAGATCGACGGCAAATATTATCGACCTTAACGACTCGTTAAACATTTGTTTTGCATCGTTATTGTTAAGTTTCTTTTTTTTCTTTTTTTTTTTATTTTGGCTTAAAAAGAAGAAAAATGAAGAAGAAAAAGAGACAAATCGTAGAAAACGACATAACGTCATATAGATTAAAAAGATAAAGAAGAAAGGGAGGAAGAAAAAATCCGTACAAATTTTAACAACATTTTCTTGGGAGTTAAAACGATCGTTATCAAAAAAAAAAAAAAAAAAAAAAAAAAGAGAGAGAGAGAGAGAGAGAGAGGGAGAAAAACACAGAAAGGAAAAAAAGAAAAAGTATAAAAAGTTTCGTCTTGCGCGAATGAGGTCGAATGATCGTAAGAAACGTTTCAACGAAACGATCGTAAAATCGATAGGTAAGAACGAACAAAATTCTTGGTAAATTTCCACAAGAGGAGGGAACACGGACGGATGAGCAAGCCAAGAATGTTTCTTACAAACGATATCCACCTATCGTCGAATTACCCTTCTCGTTTCATAAGCTATTACTCGTACTCAACAATAGCCCGTTAAGATAGTCGTCGCTTCCTTCGCGGGCATCGAAGATAAGAGCATGCGTTACGTAATGGCGCAATAACAGTCACGTTAATAATGAGTTCGTACTTCGAACGAAATCAAGGCTGATCGGTATTTCACATTGACCATTTTTCCCCTCTTTACCGATAACGAACCGATATAGTTTTCTTTTTTCTTTTTTTTTTTTTGTTTTCTCTTTTCGTTTTCTGTTTCTTTTTTTTTTTTTTTTTTTTTTTTTTACTATTACATACAAAATGATATTTCAAGGAACAAGAAAGAATAATAAAAACACGTAGACATTAATTATACTCATATTTTATCTACTTACGTATTCATGTATACGTACGGTATGTATTTACGTATGCATATAAATACGTCGTATTTAAAGTTGATGAGCCTTAACGATTTGTATTTTTTCATATTCATTTAACGGAATTTTCCAATATAATACATGTACGTCCAATCCTTTCCTTATTTTTTTTTTTTTTTTTTTTTTTTTTTTTTTTTTTTTTTTTTTTTTTTTTTTTTACATCTACGATCTAATTTTGTCTTACGTAACCATTATCAAGAATCAAACTTAATGGTTTTTCCTTTTTGTTCTTTTTTTCTTTTTTTTCCCCACAAAAATTTTGTCCTCGTTTCGGTTTGCGCGAGCAAGTGAAGATTAAAAGTGTAACGTAAAAATAATCGAATATTCCAGAATTCGAAATTATTTTTCATTTTATGAGAATTTTTTTTATCTTTCGTCCTCTACGTGTTTATTTTTGTATCTTAAAAAAAAAAAAAAAAAAAAGAAAAAAAAAGAAAAAAAAGAAAACAGAAAAAAAAAGAATAGACAAAGAATAAAAAGAAAAATCGTCTTTTATTGCAAGGCAAGACTATTAAAAGGCGACGTCGTAATCGAGATGCGTTCGAAGGAACGACGAAGGAAAATAGACGAAGACACTACGTCCAAGCGATTCAACGTCAAACGGTAATCGACTACCGACTCGAGCCAACGAGATGGCTCTTAATAAAGATGATAGGAAAATTACCTTATGAAATAAGCGCGCGAGAAGGATAAAGATACCTTCGTTATTTGCCATTACTGTTTGTTTCACTTCTTTTCTCTTCTCTTCTCCTTCTCCCCACTTTTCTCTCTCTCTCTCTCTCTCTCGTTTTTCCTTTCTTTTCTTTTTTGTTAAATTCCATAAGTCAATTTTTAACGTCGTTATTAAACGTCGCAAGAAATAATAAGATTTTTTTGTGTTCTCGATTAACCATATTCCCGTTTTTATTGGAAGATAATTCTCTAGCTCTCTGGGTTAATAGCAAAAAAAAAAAAAAAAAAAAAAAAAGAAAGAAAAAAAAAGAAGAGAAAAAAAAGGAGGAGAGAAGCTGACTGACACGAACGTGCACGGGGACATGCTTACCTTGTAACTATCTACTTTTTCTAAACTTAAGAGCAATTGAATTTCTAATTTCGATGCGGTCGTCGTACGATGATTGCGCACGCGCCTCGTACCTCTCTATATGGCCATCGTTCGCTATTTTCGTTCGGCTTTGTCGATCTTGCCGTTGTCGTCGTTGTCGTCGTCGTCATCCTCATCGTCGTCGTCGTCGTCGTCGTCGATGTCGTGATTACGTGTATATATAGGGTGACTCATTACTACCACTCGTGCTCGTCTATATAATACGTATTTATATATATATATATATATATATATATATATATGTACGTAGAGATCGGAGAATCGTGTCCTCCGGCAACGACCGCAGACTCGAGCCGCCTTTCGACTAAAACCGCTGGCTGGCCTCACGGCTTAGCTACGCTCTCTCAGTAATTAAATCGCCGCTTTGCCCAGTTCCTTTCGGTGCGAGAGTATCGAGTAATACGATTTGCGTCTAATCGCGGAGAACGCGGGTAGAACGCGATCAAAGGGGATTTAACAGAATAGCAAGCGGTGCGAGCCTTTCCTAGATTTATCGCTTTTAATAACGACGATTTTAGAAACTAATCTTGTTTAAGCCTTTCGATCCGTATCACTTTCGACTCGAATAGTTTAAGAGGTTTTATTCGCATTCATTGATATTCAACTTTCGAAATGTCTCGATTACTTCGTTTTTAATTAAAATTTAATCGTACTATTTAAATATACGTATAATTTCTTGATCTGAGGAATGAAATAAAGAAACGAGAAAAGAAAGAAAAAGAAAAAGGAAAAAAAAAAAAGAAAAGATAAGGAAGAGGAAGGAGACAAATTCAATGGAAAAGTCCACGAGACAAGTCCATCTGTTAAAAAAAAAAAAAAAAAAAAAGAAGAAAAAAAAAAAAAGACAATATCAAATACAAATAAGATGTCGAGTTGTCCCACTTGACTTGAGATCTCTAGAGATTAACAACATCTTCATATATGCACTCAAAGTGATATCGATAGCGAAAATAAATGTTATTCATTGTTGACTTCAATGATTATCTTTATCATGAAAGATAATGTCTAACAAAGATCCTATATACTAAAAAGATTTATATATATACACACACGCACACGCGCACACATACACACATATATATATATACATATATATTCTTACTAAAGAAATCAATCTTATGGCATAGACATCAATTTCCATGGATTATTTAACGTTGAAATTAAAAATCGATCTTCGACGGCAGCAACGAGCTAATTTATCAACGGAAGTACGTCCTACGTGGGAGATTAAAAGGCTTCAGAAGCGATCGGTATCACGATGGGCGCCGTAAACGTTGGAAACCGAGCGAACGAGTGAACGCGATGGTAGGCGCGAAGTCACGATAATATGCTAATATATTGGCCAGCGATATCTTTATGGCGAGTAAGGACGAGTAAAAGAGAGAGAGAGAGAGAGAGAGACAGAGAAAGAGAGAGAGGAAAGTACGTAAAAGAAAAGGATAAAAAAAAAAGAGGAAAAGAAAAAAAAAAGAATAGAAACGCGATCGCGACGTAAAAGCAATGCCCGCACGTGATATTACGCGGCATACTATGCGGAATCTCGCCGCGTTATCTTTTCCGAGTAGTTACGTGCCTTACACGAGCGTATTCCGCCTCGTGTTACCTATATGAGATAGCAACGACGCGTTAATTAAACTCTTATCCATATGATTATCACGCTTGATCTGTCTAACTCTCTCGTGAAATGTTATTTTTTCCATAATTCTCTCTTTGTCTCTCTCTCTCTCTCTCTCTCTCTCTCCCTCTCTTTCTTTCTCTATGTTTCTATCTCTATTTCTTTGGTTTCATTATTATGTATACTCGATAAATCAGAAATTATGCAAATTCTTAACGATAAATTTTACTTCTTGATAATATCTATTTGATCGTTTAGGTAAAATCTTATTAAAGAAAGAGGGGGGAGAAAGCAAAAATCAATATATATATATATATATAGAAAAATCAATCAACGATTTTGAATTATTAATAGACATAAGAGACATAACATACAAGTGTTATAATACTTGTCCTATTATTTATATATTATATTTATACATTAAGATTAAATTTACTATATATCATTTTACATATTAATTTATAGAGAATATATATATATATATATATATATATATATATATATATATATAGAAATAACGGTGCATATCTACCACTCGTGTTACTATACACAATCACAATTCGTAAATACGGTATTCCTGTAATATCTTTCACAGAGCTTACAAGCGGAAAAATTAATTCGAACAATATCATTTCGTGCAACGTGTATTCTACTGATTAGCATAATTACCGATACGTTTACTTTCCTCTCTTTACCCCCTTCTCTCTCTCTCTCTCTCTCTCTCTCTCTCTCTCTCTTTCTCTCTTTCATTCCTTTATCCTATTAAAACGAATGGCCAATATATTTTCTTTCTTTTTATTTTTTTTATTTTCTTTTTTTTCTCCCCCTTTCCCCTTTGGTTTCTTCATTAGAGAGTATCGTCTTCTTTCTTTCGTATGAACTTTTTTATATCCTTTATCTTCGTTTATTTTTTTCTGCTTTGGTTTTTTTTTCGGGCTACTCTCTTTATGACTCAACCTCTTTCTCATACCATCTCCCTCACCTCCCCGTTTTCTTCCAACATCCACTTGAAACCGTTTCTGTCTGTTTCTCTCTCTCTCTCTTTCTCTCTCTTTCTCTCTCTCTTGTGATACGTACGTAGTACTCCGGAGGAGAGCAACGGTCGTCATTATCCGCGGCTCTCCTTTATACAACGAATTACCAGAGATTTATGCTTGCTTCGTGTCCCGACTAGCGTATAACCGGGCAGCCAATTATTTTCAATTAGCTCGGCCGTGCGCACCGAGTCATAATTTTCTAGCACCGTTTTCGGTTCGTGGCCCTTGCCGAGTCTCGTCATCTCTTCCCATCCTATCTCCCTTCTTTTCCCCCTTCTATCCCTTCCTCGCTTCCTTCCTTCCTTCCTTCCTTCCTTCCTTCCTTTATTTTATTTTATTTATTTTCTTTATTTTCTTTTATTCTTTTCTTTTATTATATATCCTTCTTTTTTTTTTTTTTTTATCTTTTCATTCACGTCCGAGTTGAAAACGGACGGATGATAATTGTCGGAAGTAGAAGATCCGTCGTTGTCTACATTGTCACCCGAATTTATGAGTTTTCTCTTCTCATTGGACAGCTCTCTTCGGGTTGAACGCCAAAGGAGGAATTTACTTTGGTTTTGGATATCTGCCAGTTTTTAGAAAACTACTAGAGAGAAATCTCGTTTCTCGTTCTGTCGTATATGAACGACGAGCTCTTATTCTGACTTAGTTTTAAACAGGATTTATAGCTCTAACCGTGGAATTTCATTGGTTCGAGATGACGTTAATAAATAGTCCGTAATACATAAATTTCATTCGTAGATTTGTTCCTTCGTTGATTCGTTCGTATTAATTTGAATAAATAAATGTGTAAGTAAACGATTACATACCAATCTAAGTTTAAAATAGTAAAAAAGATAGACGTATCTAATGCATTAATTTTTTTTTCTCTCCCTCCTTTCTTCGTTGACACTTTTCGTCGTTAATATCGTGATAATATAAACGTCAAAATTCTCAACTTTTTCGACGTATACTTTGGAAAAGCTTTGATATCGTTGGTGGTGTCATCCGGTGAAAAGCGGTCGAGGAAAGTCGGATGAGGGATGGATGGGATTGGCTGATGTGTTTGGAGTGGGGAAATAGACAGTGATATCGAAGATAAGAAGAAAGAACGGAAATGATAAAAAAAAAGAAAAAGAAAAAAAGAGAGAGAGAGAGAGAAGAGAAAAAGAAGATAAAAAAAAAGGGAGAGATGGAAGGGACAAATTTCTGCACATCTGACGAATAGGTATCGTCTTTCGTATCGATCGATGATGTACACATACATGATGTATGTGTACATACATATATGCGATATATATATGTGTGTGTCTCTATTATGTTTCTGTGTGTATCTATATATATTTGTATATGTACGTACGTATGTAAGTACTTACATACATACATAGGTTGGTACTAGCGAATAAGCCAGCGGCGAAGGTCGATGAAACTTCAAAGACCCTTCTGCTTTGAAGTCAAAGTCATCGCGAGAGTCTCGCGTCGGTGTTGACAGTTATATAGAAGTCTCTCGTCTTTCGTACTCGACACGCGAGAAGAACAAATACGAGCATAGGTATACTCGTTCATAGGTGTGTCTATTATATGTCTGCTATATGTCTGCTGCTATAAGTATGTCTACGTGTATCTGTATTTATATGGATGCGCGCGCGCATGCGTATACTCGTAGTAGCGCATTAGCGTCATTAAGGAGTGTTTCTTCTTCTTCTTCTTCATCATCATCTTTTTTTTTCTTTTCTCTTTCTCTCTAACTATTTCTCTCTTTCTCTCGGAAAGAACGACGACAGACCGAACGGAATCGCTTGTCTCCTACGTCTTTGCTAATTGGTTATGCATCGCCGAAGATTATAAAGTCCGTCGACGCTCTCTCGTCGTCGTTGACGTTGTCGCTGTCGTCGTCGTCTTCGTCGTCTTCGTCGTCTTCGTCGTCTTCGTCGTTGTCGTCGTTGTTGTTGTGTTGTGTTCTAACTCACTGGAAGACCATAGAAACCAACGATATTCTTCGAGGAGAAAACTTTTTCAAGACTTTCAAGCGTGCTAAGTATTAAACTCTTAGGAACAGTCATTGATTCGCACTTTGCTAATTCTTTCTTACTGTTTGTTTTTCTTTCTTTCTTTCTTTCTTTCTTTCTTTCTTGTTTTTTATTTTTTATTTTTTTTTATTTTTTTACTTTCTCATATCATTCGTTTTTAATAGATAATGTAGGATATCATAAAGTCTAAGTAATCACGGAGAATGGAGAAAGAAATTTTTTTTTTTTTTCATAAGGCAACAATCGTTTTACATTCGTATCGTTTTGTAATAATTATTATTATCTTAAAAAGAAAGGATGATGTGGCGAGGAGCTGGCGAAGTTGGGTAGAGGAAGGAAAGGGGTGTGAAGAGAAAGAAAAAAAAAGGAAGAAAGAATATCTAGGAACAATAAGTTGGATCAATTTCGTAATCACTATCATGAGATACTTTAATACTCGTATTGTTCTTTGTTACGATTTCAACTACCGGTTACCATTAACTACAACAGCTAACACGATTTAGGAGTGCCTATTATCGATCGTCTCCTATTACGTTGGCTTCATCAGCTCGGCTTATGGTTAATAATAAGGGCGTAATGATATAAAGTATGATCGCTGTAACCTAGGATAATAAAAAAAAAAAAATCTTATTGAAACAAATTTTTTTCTTTTCTTTTCTTTTTTGTTTCTTTTTTTTTCTTTTTTTTTTGTAGAAAGAAAACTAGCAAAAGAAAATAATAATATCAAAGCGAAAAGGTATACAAGTCATGTACGAAATGCTACCTCACATACACACAAACTTTCTCTCTCTCTTTCTCTCTCTCTCTCTCTCTCTCTCTCTCCTTTTCTCTTTCTCTTTCTTTATCACGGGTGTCCAAGAGACCCGTCACGAATTCAATTCAACGAAGTGCCTGTTTGCCTGCCTGCCTACCGGCCGGTTCGCTCGTTTTCATTGTCAGTGTTAAGGCGTCGCGAGC
>NC_060955.1:3945000-3965000 GCF_910589235.1 Vespa crabro
TTATTGTCCGTTCTATGTATCTACAGTCTCTCTCTCTCTCTCTCTCTCTCTCTCTCTCTCTCTCTCTCTCTCTCTCTCTCTGTTTCTCTCAATCTATCTTTATCTCGGTCTCTCTCATTCTCTTTAGCTCTCTCATTCTCTCTGTCCCGTCGTATTATCTCGTTATATATGAACATTCGCCGATTACGAGAAACAGCGAAGGAGAGAGAAAGAAATAGAGAGAGAAAGAAAGAGAGAGAAAGAAAGAGAGATAGATAGAGAGAGAGAGAGAGAGAGAGAGAGAGAGAGAGAGAGAGAGAGGAGAAAAAGGTAAAGGGAAAATCGTTAATCGTTTAATAGCAATCTATTTTTATTTCTTTTCGTTACCTCAACGTTCTATACTATTTTCAGATACATCGAAAATAGATAAAAAAGAAATAGAAATGAAAGGAAAAAAAGAAAGAAAGAAAAAGAAGATTCGTGTAATCTCGTTGATACGAGATGGAGCGAAAGCGGCTTGCTCGTTACAAAGTTTAAACCTTTACTAACCTGTGTTGTACGTAACACGTAGTGTACGAAGTCGAGGAAAAACGAAGTGAAAGATGAAGGAGCAAAAAGAAAAAAAAAGACAATAGAAGAAGAAAGAAATAATAAGACAACAAGAAGATAAAACAAAATAAAAAAATGAAAAGAGAGTAAGTAAGAAAAGATATGAAAAGAAAATAAGTTTCCAAGAGATATGGATATGGATTGTGTATACGTAGTGATGCACATCGTTGGTATTCGTAAGACGTTTAACGCGTTACAATCGTAACGTGAAAGTTAAAAGGTGAGAAACTAATTGAAAGTGATTGCTCTCCCGCACCCACCCCCCCCCCCACGTCCTCTATGATAAATAAAAGTAGAAATATCGTGGATATATAAAACATGAAAGAATAGGCGGTTAGCTGATTCAATAATAGCACTATCTCTCACTATATATTGAATTTTTGTTATCGATTATATTTACTCGTATATATGAATATACGATACTAAGTAAACGTTGTTCTCTTTTATAAAAATAAACTTTCCCAGTTATCGCTCGTGTCAGGATAAACATTTAGTAACTACGTTGTGTTTATCGAAAGAAACTCTGTTTTCACTAAATCAACTCTCCCTTCTCTTCTTTCTCCTTCCCCTTCTCTTTTTCCTTCTTTTTCTTTTCCTCCTCCTCCTCCTCCTCCTCCTCCAACCCCTTTTATCGGCTTGTGTCAAACTTGTGTCTATTTTTTTCTTTTTGTTTTATTTTGTCTCTCTTTTTTTTTTTCTTTTTTCTTATTTCTGTTTTTTTCTTCCTTTTTCTCTCTTTCCACTTTCGTTATTAGAACGAAGCCGATAGTTCACGCAATTATGTTCGCGTAATATCGTAAAGTAAAATCAAACTAATTACGACGACGACGATGACGAAGACGACGACGACGACGACGACGACGACGACGACGACGACGACGACGGCGACGTCGACGTCGTTGGAAGTGTAGGTGAAAGTGTCTGCTCAAATAAAGAAGGGTGTTTAAAAAAAAGAATGGAGCGGTCATATAGAATGTGTGTGTATGCGTGCGTGCGTGCGTGTGTGTGTGTGTGTGTGTGCGTGTGTGTGTGTGTGTGCGTGTGTGTGTGTGTGTGTGTGGCCATTGGAAACGGAAGTGCAGCTGACAAAGTGTCGCGTGTTGTGTGGAGCAAACGACAACGGTCCTCGTCGTCGCTTGGATAAGCGCATTAGTCCCGACTAGCGTAATTAAAAGTGTTACGTGACAACGACTCGGGAATCGTCGGTATCGGTGAGTTTCCATCATTCGACAATAACAATATTTCTCTCTCTCTTTCTCTCTCTCTCTCTCATTTTTTCTCTCTCGTTTTCCAGGCTTATAAGCACGTTTCACGAGGATTTGTTGATTCGAAGAAAAAACGAGCGTGATGAAATAGTTCATATATATATATATATATAGGTTTCGTTAAAAGAAGGATTTAGCGAGAGACATAAAAGAATATTTGAAAAGTATTATATGTCTATGTATTTTTTTTTTTTAATATACCTGCATGCATAGAAATCTAATTTACTTAAGTATAACATATCCTGTATATTATTAAAATCGATTATAAATCTATTTAGCAACGATATTTATTCCTGTTTGAAGATCGATAAAGGCGTAATTATATTAATCTCGTAGTGTCTTCGAACATGTTTTTTCCGTTCTTTTTTTCTTTTTTTTTTTTTTTTTTTTCTTTCTTATCTAACACAATTAGCGTATATATGTATGTATGTATGTATGTATGTATGTATGTATGTATGGATGGATGTATGGATGTATGTATATCGTATGGTCACGAGTTTAACGTTTACATATATCCATCGAATATATGGCTGACGAAACGACCGATTCACGTCTCTCCTGGAGCTTTTACATCCTCTGGTTGCTTGCTTTGTTTGCTTGCTTGTGCGAGCGAGCGAGCGAACGAGCAAACGTGCGCTCGCGCTCACTAACGTTAATGCCACATTAGAAGAGCACTTTTTCCAGAGTTAATGCAGCAGCAAATTCGCATTTAAAGCACCCATTCACCGTCGCTGACGGTTCATGCTTGAATACAGTTTAACGACGTAATCTAGATTCTCGTTTAAAAAAGAGCGAGAGAGATAGAGATAGATAGATAGATAGATAGAGAGAGAGAAAGAAAGAGAGAGAGAGAGAGAGAGATACACTCGACGATTCGTGAAACGGCCAAGCGCTCGACACAGCGCTCTTCTCATCCCTTCGAGAGAGGAGTTATGTGTCTATCGATGGCAAGCAATATTTGGATGGATATATATATATATATGTGTGTGTGTGTGTGTGTATGTGTGTAAAGGAAAAAAAAACAGAGAAAACATATAGTGAAAAATATAGTCGTTAAAAGATCGTTAGCCATGCGACAACAGGATTTGTGGCGTGTCCTAGGAAGTATGAAAAAGGAGGGAATTGATATTAAAAGTTTCTTTTATCGTGATCGGATAAGCTTAGGATCATCAAAGGGAGCATCAATGTTGCAATTTTTGATATTTATATATTTTTAAACGTTTCTTTTTTCCTGATTACTTTTGCTCTTTTTTTCTTTCTTCGTTTTCTTCTTTTATTTTTCATTTACTTTTTATTTATATATATCTTTTTTTTCGTTTGAATTGTTCGTTTGAATTTTATTCCGTCCGAGAAAAAGTAGCAAATAACTTTTAACAACGAACTTTAAAATAAACGATTAATAAATTAATTTTTATATAGCTCAATGTCAAATTACTTCGTTCGCCTTTTTAATGTCATGGTCACGGCACGTTAACGTCCGACGCAGAAAGTAATTTAGGTGGCATCGCGTTGACGCCTTCGATCGACCGGACGGGGACCGTCAGACCGTCGCGCCGTCGCGGTCGTTGATAAAGTTTATTTCACCTTTGTCGGTTAGCGTTGTGTACGACCAATTGATACGGCTGATAACGGAGAGCGAGTCGTGCTGTTAGTACCCCCTTTTCAACTCCTCGTCATACTAGTCACGACAATTCAACCCCTTATTCGTGTCACGATCAGGTATAGTGTTGTATGCATAAGCCAAGTGCAACCACACATGAATGCACCCCTTATGGAAGGTTTATTTTTTCCTTTTTTCTTCTTTTTTTTTTTTTTCCTATCTTTTCATTTCGTGTATTTTCGTTTCGTTTCGTTTTGTTTTCTGTTAGTTTTTATTATTTCTTCGTTGATGAAATTTCTATGGGCGGGCGGGCGGCCGGGGGATGGGGGGAGGAGAAGGAAGATAAAAAAATAGAAACAAAAAAAGGAAAAAAAATCGAGAAAGAAATGAAATACTCATAGGAGTTAAATAGTAATTTTGTTAAGGGCTATATTCATCTTTTCTATCGATCAATAATCCGAGTAAACGCAAGTTGTACATACGTGCGAGAGCAGAGTCAAATCAAAGAGATTCAAATTAAATTCTATTCAATACGTTGTAATTGAAATTTGCAGGATGTTTGATGTTTTTCCCTTTTTTTTTTTTTTCTTTTTTCTTCCTCCCCCTCCTTCCACTCTTCCGCCCTCTTTTTTCCTTCTGTTTTTCTTTTTTCATTTATTTCTTTTTTTCTTTTTTATTTTTTTATTTCATTTTTTTTCTTTTTTATCTTTTTTTATTAACCTCTATCGGCGCAATTTTTCCAACGAATCAAATTTCCCGGTTTTCGCTTTTGATTCGGAACTGCATGTGACGTGACCTGTAATTCGCGTGTTTCTACCTACTAGTCAGTGCAAAAACTCGTCGTGCCACGAGAGTATCAAATATATTAATATTGTTTCTACAAACCTTTTCTATGTTGTTGTTGTTGTTGTTGCCTAACGTTGAAAAAATAAAATGATCAATGGTCAAAAATTCGTCGTTATAATCATTTGTATTTCTTTTCAGTTTATAATCTATATCATTCTCTCGTTCTTATCGATTAAATTTTAATTATCGAGATAATCATTTTGCAATAATTTTTTAATCATTTAGATTTTCTTACGTGACTATTTTAAAAGATAACAACGAATAACGAATTGCCCGTTGTTCACATTCATTAAATCTAAACAATTAGTATATAGAAATATTTATGAAGATTTAAAACGACGATTAATTTTATATCGTATCGACCATTCGTGTCCTCTGTTTCTTTCGCTTTCCTATTTTCATTCAATATCGAAGTACATTGTATATACATATCCCTGGCGATTTAGCATCGTTCACGTGCAATCGAGCGTATCAGAGAAAGTTTAAAGAGAGGTAAAAGAGCTACGGTCTTTTTTCCCCCTCCAAGGAGAAACAATTGTTTCAGAGAGGGTAAAGTTTTCATCTCTACCGATCCCGAGAGATTTTCCAGCGGCCCCTATTTTCAAGGAAATACTTTTTCCTCCCAACTCACCTCCATCCCCATATCCCTCTCCTCCCACGCCCCCGTTACGAGGAATCGTTTATAAAGCAGTACTTCTCCAATGTACGTAAGATAAACATCGATTTAACTTTCGTTATTTAAAACATTTTTCCAAGAATTTTCTATTTCTCTCTTTCCTTTTCTTTTCTTTTCTATATTGTTTTTGTTTTCTTTTTATTTTTTTTTCCCCCCTCTTTTTTCGAACGACAATGCATTCATTTCGTTTCTATGAAATTGTATATTTGTTAGTTTCAATATCGTACGATTATTTAACGTTAATCATTTTAAATATTCGTTCATAGAAATTTAATTAAATAAATTTAAAAAAGTTATCTAAGAGAAATACTTCGTTGTTTTTTTTTCCCTTCCCATCGAACGATTTATTTTCGACAGAATTCTTTTCTCTCTGTTTCTTTTCTTTCCTTTTCTTTCGTTTTGCTTTTCTTCTTCTTCTTTTTTTTTTGTCTTCCCTCCCTCCCTCCCCCTTCCCCCACCCCCACCCCACTCTTCCATCATTCCTCGTTGTACAACGATAGGAATCATGGCGCCGAGAGAACATTTTCACGAATTTCTTGTTCACCAAGTCTTTCTCGTCTCTTCTCCGGCAACATGCTCGACCGACGGGCCGTCGAGAGAGATCCGTCGTGCCTAAAAATAGGAATGAATAAATTATGAGACGAGTGACTAACGTTCTAGCTCTCCTCTTGTCTTTCTTCGTCGTTCGTTTCTCACGCGACTGCCGCGCGTGCGTCGAACGAGAAGGAGCTGATAAATTGGCAAGCAGACCCGACCGACTTCTGTCGATGACTGCCACGTCCGTCTGGAACTTTACTCACTCTCCTTTTCTCTCTTTATCTCTTTCTCTTCCTTGACGAGCTTTTTTTGCCATGTCGATCAAGCGAGGGAACATTTCTCTCTTGTGCCTTTCAATTTTAGAAACTTCACAGCTGGATTAACATTAAAGATCTTTAAGATATTTTTTTTTTGTTTCTTTTTTGTTTTTTTTTTTCTTTCTTTTTTTTTCTTTTTTTTTTTTTTTTTGTTTTAATTCTTTTAACAGGCTTATTATTAATTTGAATATCATTTAAAAATAGACCCTTTAGATTTTCAATCATTTTTCTAATATCAAAAATAACAAAATTATTTACGATTATAATGAAATGAATTAGAATTAAATTATTATTACGTTTTACGTTATTGTAAAAAAAAATTATATACAAATGTATTTGTAGAATGTAGAATTGTTTTATGATCACATTCAATGCTTCATAGAAGTTTTTCATGAGTACGTGTATATACGCCATGCGAGAATATTTTTAAGAATGATCACTTCTCGAAGAAGTTATTTCTATGGATAAAAGAAGAAGAAGAAGAAGAAGAAAAAGAAGAAAAAGAAACAAGAATCTCATGTCAAGGGAAAACACGAAGGGTAGAATAAGGGATCAAAGAAGATCTAATATTCTTCTTTTGGTGGATTTTGGAGTAGGCATATAAAAATAAGATACGCTTAACTTGAGGATCATCTTAAGCCGACGGATGTTACTACGGTGGTACCATGAAAACGGATTTACATGGTGTTAATGATAATACGACAAGTGACGCTTATACGAGTCGGCTAATAAATTTTGCACTATTTTTTTTTTTCTTTTTGATGAGTCCACGCCGCTTTTAAATCGATCGCGCAACAAACAAAAAAGCCTTTATAAAGAAAAAAAAAAAAAAGATAAGTAATTTATGAAAATAAATGTAAATCTCAATTTATGTAAATTATTAGATATCCAATTACATCGATTGATTTGTATAAGTTGATCGGTAACAAAAAGAAAAAAAAAAAAAAGGAAAAAGAAAAAAGTAAGAAAAAAGAAAAATAAAAAATTCAACGTCGAATCACATCGGAATTTTGACTACGACTTTTTCGGATTCATATTTACATTTTAATTATCACATAATACTGAATACAGGAACACGTGAATATAATTTACGAAAATAAATTATTTTTATTACGAAAATAAAGAGAGAAAGAGAAGATGTTCATCGCTAATGAATAATCCGAAGCATCGTATCTAGAAGAAAAATAAGAAAAAAGTAAGATAAGGATAAGGAAATAAAAACTGAAATAAAATAAAATAAAATAAAATAAAATAAAATAAAATAGAAAGATTGCACGAAAACGTGATGAAACATTCAAGAACGTTCAATTTATTTTTGTCGAAGCTAGTTCAGAAAAGCCATGATGTTGTACGTCGTAAAAAAAAAAAAAAAAAAAAAAAAAAGAGAGAGAAAAAAGCACTTCGAGATTCGCTGTAAAAGGGGTAAAAAAAAAAAAAAGAAAGGATTGAAGAACGATGATAGAGAGTTGAAGAAAGAAGGAAACAAAAAGAAAAATCGAAAAAGAAAAATAAAAGAGAGAGAGAGAAAAAAAAAAGAAAAAAAAAAACAATCGAGACAGGTCGACATTGTTTTCTGTAAAGAAAATAAAATAAAGTAAAATAAAAAATAAAAAAAAATAAATAATAATAATAATAATAACGTTGTACCGTGCTTTAAACTGGTACATCGTGTATTTTCGATCGTCTCAAGATTTTTGTCGGGAGATCAGAAAAAGGAAACCACTTTCGTCAGCGACAGATGGCGAGTTTGTGAGTCGGCGAGTGGACGTAAAGAGAAGACGGAAGACGATCCGATCCGGCTTTGTCCTGTCGACCGTCTGCGACTAATGAGCCTCTCTGTTCATTCTCCTTTTCCTTTCTCTCTCTTTCTCTCTCTTTCTTTCTCTCTCTCTCTCTCTCTTTCTTTCTCTCTTTTTGTTTTACTGTTTCTCTTGTCGCAGCTCGATGGTCACTAATAAACCACTTAATTTGCACCCGAATAACTTGAGACAATGTCCTTCCAACGAATGAACGAACAAGTCCAAAATAACGAGTTAGCTTCCTCTCTCTCTCTCTCTCTCTCTGTCTCTCTCTCTCTTTTTCTTTTTTTCTCTAACATTTTAATAGCGATATCTGGTTAAAAATATCTCTCGTTTTATCTATTTACTAATAGAGTCTCTTACGAAAAAAAGAAGAAAAAAAGAAAAAAAAGAAAAAAGAAAAGAAAAAGGAATACAAATTGTTGAACATCGATCTTACGATCTATTCACCTTTCTCTCGTTAATCTCAATCCCCTCCCTCCTCCCCCCTCCTCTCCCTTTTCGTACGTAATTACAATCACACCGAACGAAATTTAATCATAGATCTTACTCTACGATCACGTCGCGTCACGTGCCGCTGGTCGACGAGTCTCGTTCGGCCCCCCTTTGGCGATAAAGATGAGAGAGAGAGAGAGAGAGAGAGAGAGAGAGAGGGTTAGTTTGACATCACGAAAGCGATCGAATTCGCGACAATCGTGTTCCGTTTTGATCTGCGTGCTCGTGTCGGCCGATAAGAAGTCTCGACGGCGACGGTGTCTCGTAAAATAAAATTAGAAAAAAAAAAGAAAGAAAAAGAAAAAAAAAGAAGAAAAAAAAAGGAGACAAGAAAAGGAAAAAAATTAGAAGAAAAAAGAAGAGAATAAAAGAATAAATGTACAGCGAAGAAGAGAGAGAGTGTTAGATAAATAAATAAATAAATAAATAAATAAATAAATAAAAGAAGAAAGAGAAAGAAAAAGCAATAAAAAAGAAAACGAAAGAATGTCGCAAGTACGAAGGGTGAATGAGAGTGAGTGGGTGATCGAAGAGAGAGCTGATGGAGGTGATATACATAGAGAGAGAGAGAGAGAGACAGAGAGAGATAGAGGGAGGAGGTGAAGGAGGTGCTAGGGTAGGAAAGAAAAAAGGTGCAGACGCACTTGCACTCATTTACTTTCCGTGGCGGCATGAGTCACACTCGAAAGAAGCCTAATCTCACGCGATCGCTCCGTGTCCGGTGACCGGTTCACGCTCTCTTTCTCTCTCTCTCTCTCTCTCTCTCTCTCTCTCTCTCTTTCTCTCTCTTCATCCCTTCGTTCGTCGCCTTTACCCTTTTGGCCCTTCGTTACACGCATCTAAATGCCTCTCTCTGTTTTGCATTTTTTCTTTCCCAATATTATTATGTTTTTATTTCGTTCATATCGACGACGCCGATCTTCTTCTACCCAACGTATAACGCGTGCTCATTTATTCTCAAACTCTCTCTCTCTCTCTCTCTCTCTCTCTCTCTCTCTCTCTCTCTCTCTCTCTCTCTCTCTCCCTCTTTCTTTCCCTTTTCTCTTTTCGACTCTCTCCGTTTTTTTCTCTCTTTTCTTTCTTTCTTTCTTTTTTTTTTTTTTTCATTTTTCTTCATTCTCCATTCTCCTCTATTTCGGCCGTCCGTATTCGCAAGATGCCTATCCCCCTACAACAAGTTTCGGACCGGAAGTTACATAATTAATGCTTTTACGCCTTGTTTTTTCGGGGCCCTTCCTTTCTACCGCGATCCAGCTGAATCGTTTGCCACGATTGGATCGATTGCGTTTCCCCGTTTCTTATTTTTCTTTCTTTTTATATTTCGGTCGATGCACGCGGGAACCGTAAGTATTAAAAATTGTAGTAATTCGCTGTTACTATCAATGATATATGTATTTAGTACGCAGAACATTTATTAATAATTTGAACGGTAACGCGTATGACGATGATGTAATATTAACGTCGAATAATCGAACGTTTGAACAATTTTTATAGACATTTTTCAACGTTTATCCTTCGTTTATAACATTCTCTCTCTCTCACTCTCTCTTTCTCTCTCGTTTATTGCAGGTAAGATCTCACGGAATCGTGTTTGGAAGTGAGTGAGCGAAACGTGCGCACGTCGAGAACCGGTGATTGTTTATGCCACGGGAAAAGGTAATCGAGTATAATTACATAGTGGCTACTAAAGAGGAAATTGGTCGTTCCAGCTGTCTCGCGTTATAATGCCGCTGGCTGCGTACGTGCTAGCACCGATAGAAGGAATCTAATCGTACTGACCGAACGATGGATTATAATAAACCGGGATGATTGACATATTTCATTTGAAAAAAAAAAAAGAAAAAGAAAAAGAAAAAAAAAACTTTTCATTAGTACTATTTCACAAATAAAAATCGTTATATATATATATATATATCCTGATTTGTTTAGAAAAAATTGGAATGTTTACATAGCCAAGAAAATAATGATAAAAATGTAAAATGTATCTTATAAATCTAAACCTTGTCTTCGTCGTTAATAATTTATTTATTTACATATTTGAAAAAAAGAAAAGAAAATGTAAAAAAGAAAATTGGCACGTATACATAATACCTGTATACGATCACGTATAAAATATGTACGTTTAAACGTTTTATCTATATTAACGTAAGATTCTTTAATTAAAGTAATAACAATTATGATTCGTAAATTCGTATGAAATAATAATATTATTGTTTTAATCGAAAAGAAAGAAAAAAAAAAAATAAAAGAAAAAAGAAAAAATAAGTAAAATACACATACATATATTATTCATTATAATTATCTATCATAGAAACAAGGATTTCTTCGTTAACGATGACAAATTAAGATCGCATTTGTTATATATCAAGGAATAGATATAGATATAATAATAATGTAAGCTATTTAGTATGTTTCGGACCCTTTATAATTAGGTAGGATAGATGGATGAAGGAGACAGTGTAGTAGGGAATAATAGCAGATCGGTGTTGTTGGTGGTGTGGCATCGACTGGGGCGACCGGTGCGGGGGTACGTTTCCTGTCCATTTTAATTGGGTTATTAACGGGTGCGAGCGTTTCCTGCCTCCTGTGACAAACCCCGTAGATTCTCTCTCTCTCTCTCTCTCTCTCTCTCTCTCTCTGCCTATCTATTTATCTACATATCTTTCTCACTCACTCACTACGTGCCGTTCTCTCGCAGCTGCCACCTCATCGCACACGTTGTGCCTGTGAGGTAGCAGCGAGTAGTAGTACGGGTCGTGCCGGAAACCAATCTGTTCCGTTTGTCTTTCGCTACTTCGGCCTTCATTCTCTCTCTCTCTCTCTCTCTCTCTCTCTCTCTCTCTCTTTCTTTCTCTTTCTTTCTCTCTCCTTTCTCTCTCTCTCTCTTATCACTCGTCATAAATATGCATAGTGGCCCTCTTAAAATTACGTTCACCGGATAATAATATCGTTCGTGAAAAATGAAACGAGCTTCTTGAACTAACAATAAGGCAGACTTACATACAGATATATATATATATATATATATGTATATGTATGTATGTATGTATATATGTATATAAAACCGGTGCACTTTCTTATTCTGTCTTTCTTCACGGTTAAGTCACGTGTAAGTAGTTAGATATTTATCTGTGTATTAGAGAGACACGTGTTGAAGAGACAAAAAGATCGACGTAGATAAGGGCACAACACGTTTTCTCTGGCTTATCATTGAATTATCGTAGGATGTGATACCAAAAGGAAGATATTATTTAAAATTCGTGTCATTATTTGAAATTATATGAAATTATGTGAAATTATGTGAAATTAATGTAAATTAATTAAGGAAGGAACAAGAAAAAAGAAATAAAAAAAAAAAAAGAAAAAAGATCGGTGTTATCGCGCATGCGTCAAGTTTACAAATGATTTTTGATTAAAGAAAAAAAAAAAAAAAAAAAAAAAAAAAAAAAAAAAAAGAGAGAGAAAAGAAAAGAGAAAAAATTTATTATGAGACTAAATTAATGAATATTAATTTCTTTGTAATTGGGTCGGTTTGAAATCATTGAGACGTATAAAAACGTCTGTTGACTCACGTATATACGCCACTATTATATAAAAAGGTAAAGATTGTAAATCACATTTTCTATCAATATTTCATTATTCGGCCGTCATAGATGTCAAAACTGGTCGCGATCTTTTGGCAGGTACCTTATGTCGGTTAACCAGCGAGAACAAAAGAGATTAAAAAAAAGGAACGATGAAAAGAAAAGAAAAGAAAAAAGAATAAAATAAAAAAGAAAAAAGAAGAAGAAAAAAAAAGAAGGGTCGAGTAGTAGTAGCAGCAGCAGCAGCAGCAGCAGCTCCGGCATTCTCGCTTGAAACGGAGTCCATGCATATGGATTAAGACGCTCCACATCCATCCTTCGTCCGTTCGAACGACCTACACCGGCCAGGATACATAATCCTGTTGGCGCGCCAAGCAAATCATGTTTATTCAGGAACGTATCCATGGCGATAGAGGGTTCATTGTTTGCCGAACGTATCGGTAGAGATATAAAGAAAAGAGTGCCACTGTCCGAGAAGAGTCAGCGAAGTTATCGACTTCGATAGTTACCTATATTCTCCGTCTTTTCAAGGACATCAGACTCTCACTCACTCACTCACTGTCTCTCTCTCTCTCTCTCTTTTTCTCTCTTTCTTCTTTGCACGATACATAACCGTGATACACAGCCGTGATACACAGAGAGGAGATTGCGATCGACGATGCGAATCGCCGGCCCGTCATCGATTACACTTCCTGCGGTTGATATCCGATCGATCGCTAGTAAATTCGATCGTTTTCAATACCGTTACGCTCCGATCGATCGTATGAATTATAGCGCAAGGACGATCGTGAGGGACGACGAATAAAATTCTCTCTTCGCAATTTGATTTTTACATATATACTAAGAATTGGGATCAACAAGATCGATCATGTGAATATTTTCTCTTTTGCTCTTTTCATTTTTATTCTTTATTTTTTTATTTTTATTCTTTTTGTTTTTTTTTTCTTTTTGTTTTTTTTTTTTTGTTTTTTTCTTCAGAATTGTTCTCCTTTCTCTTACATCGTTTTTTTTTCTTTCTTTTTTTCTTTTTTTTTTTTTTAATTCGTTTTAACTGTCTCCTTGCTTCGAGGTCATTATTGTTCTTATCAACGAGATAATAATCTCCAATAAATAACGAATGATTTATATGACGTTAAATAAATAAATGGGTCGATACCATGTGAAATCTATTACGGCTTTCACGTAAACTCGATTTGTTTAATTTGCGTTTTAATATATACATATATATATATATATATATATATATATATATATATATATATGCATGTGTTTATACATACCAAAGTGTTTTCGTATAAATATAGTCATGGCCTTATCGATTGATCCTATAAATTATATACCAAGGACGAGCGTGGAATATGAATAATAGATTGAGTAATTGTTTCTTAATGTCTCTTACACCTCTTAAATTCTAGGAATAATATTCAATAACATACGTCCAGTTATGACAACGTATAGTTATGATAAATATACATCACGAAATATACGTTTGTATATATATATATATACATATAAATGGCTTGAATCAATAATGAATAATGAATGTATCAAGTTTGCATTAGTCTCGTTTCTCTCGTTGTTACCGGATAATCGATAGATACGTAAATACGGAATATGAAACGTGATATAGATATTTGTCTTATTCTGAGATCTATTAAAATTCTATTTAATATCTTGGAAATTACATCGCAAAACATTTATTAAAATTAACATCATTTATTTAAAAGAAAATATATCGGAATTTAAATTTGAGAATATATATTTATTCCTTTCATAGTGCGTGTCGCGTTAAGAGGGTTACATTTCCATCATCCTCTTTCCTGATGCTATACGAAGTGTCGTTTTGAAGTGAATGAGTAAGAGTAAAAGAGGCAGAGAGAAAGAGAGAGTGAAAGAGAGAGAGAGAGAAAGAGAGAGAGAGAGAGAGAGAGAGAGAGAGAGAGAGAGAGAGATGTTGTAGGAACAACGAGCAAAGATTGATTTGAAACTAGGAACGCAGGACGGTAGATGAAGTAAGGTCTTAAGGTAGTAGAATAGTAATAGTAATAGTAATAGAGTAGTAGTAGTAGTAATAGTAATAGTAGTGGTAGTAGTAATAGTAGTAGTAGTTGTGTAGACCACGTACTGGATTGCCACGAGTATGCAACGCGAAGAACAATGCATATTCATGAAGCGACGTGCATATTTACGAGCGGCTGTTCAGCAGGATCCACGGCACAACTTTACAACGCTTTCGCTTCGCTATCGCCTTGCGAAAGAGGGAGAAGAAAAGCAACACCCTCGCCGATATCTCCCCATTACTTGACTCGCAATATCGCACTCGAATAGGAAGTTAGGAAGGGAAGTTACTCTTTCGTTGATCGATATATATATATATATATATATATATATTTTTTTTTTTTTCATTCTTTCATTTTATTTGTTTTCTTTTCTTTTTTTTTTGTTTTGTTTCTATTTTTTTATTTTTTTATTTTTGGATTGAATATTTGTTCGAGGTAAGCTTTTTTCTAGGGCCATTTGAAAAAATTCCCGGAATTTTGTTTTGTTGTCGATTTGTTCGATTTTGTTCTGTTGTTTTTTTTTTTTTTTCTTTTTTTCTTTTTTTTTTGGGACGTATAAAGTTCCACTGTTAAAGTGAAACGTAAAATATCGTAATGCGAAGAAAGTAGCCAGGAATTTTTTATGTTTAATATATCGAATCAAATGAATTTATTTTTGAAGTTATTCATTAATTTGAGCTATCGAAATGATATATTTAATAATATTATTCATGGAGAAAAAATATAAAGACGATTGATATCGCTTGATTAAAGGAGGAAAGAAAGAAGAACGCCGGATAAAGACTCAACGAAGTTATCGAAATGTCGTATCAATGAATAAATTTTATAAATATTTTTTGTACTACTGTTACTTCTTATGACAAATATATATTAGAATTATGTATGACCGACATATGGTCGATCGCGCGTAGAAAAGTAGAAGAAAAAAAGATAAAAAAGAAAAAAGGAAATGAAGAGAGAAGAAAAAAAAAATTCTTGTTTAAAATGGAAGATACGGTAGGTTGGATAGAGGAGTATCCTTGGAAAGTAGGTCGATCGAAATCGCACAACAGCCGTGACGATAATTCAGCAACACGGAAACACGTATCCGAAACGATTCCGTTGTAAATTGGAATAAAAGAAGAAAGAAGAGAAGGGGGTTCGGTGTTATAGCTGGTGAGGGGAGAAGGAAGAAATAGGAGGAGGAGGAGGAAGAGGAGCAAGGTGGACGAGGGTGATGATGGCAGAATGAAAAAGGAACAATGTAGAAACAAATATACGATTACAAGATGCATTTGCACACGTGCACGAGGATTGGTAAGATAACTATGTATATATATCTGTCTATCAAGAAAAATGAAATGCAAACAAATCGGTCGATAAAACGAGCGTTCTTAAAAGTGCCTAATTGTTCGAGTTTTATTACTGCACTCAGCTAAGGGCATCCATCGTTGAGAATGGCCTGTTATTCATTGCCCATGCTAATTAATGATTCACGGTAGGAATATAAAAAGAAAAGAGAGAAAAGAAAAAAACAAGAATGAGAGAGAGAGAGAGAGAGAGAGGGAGAGAGAGAAGCAGGGGCCACTTGACGTGTATACTGCTCGTTAAAGAACCTTTATCGTCGTTGGATGCTGCAAAGCAAAAGTCGAGTGCTCGCCTTTTTAATGTAATCCTTTTAACCTGTTCGCGTCGATGAAAATCCGTACGTGCGATCCCTACGTATGATGATTGTACTCAAAAGAGAAGGACTTCGACGATTAGTCCGTAAACATTTTCAATGTTAAATATCATTAGCTTCTTGTACGTGGCCACGTTCTGCGTACGCACTCGCTCGTTCGTTAATCGTCAAGTCGGTTGAGTCATCATAATTCGATGTTATGTTAGGGAGAAAAGGAGAAAGCTCTAAAATTGTGGATTTAACCAAAAAAAAAAAAAAAAATAAAGAAAAAGAAAAAAAAAAGAAAAAAGAAAAAAGAATTTCAATATTTACATATCAACAGAAGCCAAGCGTAGAAAATAATTTTGCATAATCGTCGATTGAAATTATTTTATATATCTTGAAAGAGGAATTAATCCAAAGGAATCCTTCAAAATTAGATTTATCTCTCAATTAATTTTTTCTTCCTTTCTTTTTTATTTTTTTCTTTTTCTCATTTGTTTTTTTTTTTTTTTTTTTTTTTTTTTTTTTTTTTTTTTTTTATAACGAAAGATAAAAATAAAGAAATAAATCGCTTTCGAAATGATTACAAGGTAACGCCTTGAGAACAATAGTAGTATGAATAGACGACGAACATCGGTCATATCGATGGAACAAACGACATCATTCTCCCCTATCGTTTGTAATGATAATCTGTCAAAGTTTGGCTCGTCGAAAATGACATAAAGTGGCAGTTGAGCCGGTCGACCTTGAAAAGCCAGCAATTACACGTCCGGCTCAAATAAGCGGAGACAACGCGCGCGCGTTACATCATACCTTGCTTCATACATTGTTTCATGTATGTATTCGTATCCATGTATCGTATATATGTTCTCTCTATCTGTATATTTTGCGCTCGTACAATTTTCTCTATCGATCGTGTGAAATTTTATGCGTTTTATATATTTACGTTTTTCATAAATTATATGGGCAGGTATGTACGTATCCAATAGAGGAAGAACGCATATGTTCGGTTTTCTTAATTTTTTTTTTCCTTCCTTTTTTTTTTTTTTCTTTTTTTTTATAAGTTGGTTTAAAAGTGAAATCACTTCGTCCTCACGTCAGCGCGGATACATGTTTATATAATTCATTTAAGTAGCAAACACTTACGTTCCTTTGGTGCTAATTAGTAATCCGCTTCACACACGTGGAACAATTGAATCGAACGGAATCGATTGAATCATTTTGAAAGAACGAAAGAATATCCGACATGTTTAACCGAATGAATAAAACATGAGTCAACGTTAACCGCTTGTAGAAATGGTTAGGTTTGAAATTTATCGATACTTTTTCGAATGGTTTTATACACCTCATTGGAGACTACGGCTATACTCAATTCTCTTTTACATATTAAAAATTTTATTTTTATAATATTATAGATATAAAATATATCGAAGACCATCGATCATAATGTTCTCACCTCCGTTTCTTTTTTTTTTTTTTCGATATTTCATTCCTTGTAATTTATATGATATTTATAGAAATATGACGACAGTATTGGAAATTAATTTCATAATGATATTCTATTACAATGTTAAATGATGTGATGTGTATCCGTGTGATGAATGCTTATATGTCTGCTCTGTGTGTATGTATGTGATAACAAGTTATAAATTATATGATATTCATACGGATTTTTCGAAATGTTCGAAACGATCGCATCGTTCGTACTACTATTGTAAAATTATCGCTTGTAAAATTATCGCTTGAAGAATTACGAGAAACTTTAACAAACGTATTATGAGATTCGAAAGAAAATTTATAGTATCGTATGGTTGAACTCCGTTAGATATGATAAAATGATATGATAATGAATAAGAACATTGAAATTAAGTATTTAAAAGTAATTAGATATATCAGGTAGATATTACTATGGTATTACATCGTCGAAGAGAATGAAGAAGAGAGAGAGAGAGAGAGAGAGAGAGAGAGAGAGAGAGAGAGAAGAGAGTTACGATCACGTCAGAGGGACTAATTGTTAGCGAGTTAACGATGATCGATGATAACGGGTCGTGCTCCCTTATCGGCCAACTCTGTAGCACGTAACAAGGGCTTGCATGCTATGTCGAGACTAAGCCGCTTACATCGTTACGTGTTTGTGAAATTCGAGCGGCCCAGAGAGAAGAGAGGAAAGATAGGACTAGAGAGAGGGGGGAGGAGGGAGATGAAGAGAGAGAGAGAGAGAGAAATGGATAGATAACCGGCTAGACGGACAGGTAGACGTAGAAATAGACGGATTAGTTGATGGATAGATCGGTAGGTACATGTAGGTACGTGCAAGCGCGTGTGCGTGTACATGCGTGTGTGTGTTTGTGTATGTATGTATGTTTGTATATATGTATGTTTCTGTTTGTATCTTCCTGTTCATGTAAATTAAACGATAAACAAACATTCACTTTATTCGATTATATAAAAGAATTATTTTCTTTTATTATTCTTATGAGTGTTTGTTAATAAACATTGATTTTCGTTTTCTTTACGATATATACATATGTGCGTGTGCGTGTGTGTGTGTGTGTGTGTGTGTATGTGTGTGTGTATACTTTTATACTTTGAAAAGAGTAAAGTTTAAGTTTTCTACTTCGTAGTAAGAGCTGTTATGCTAATTACAAAATCCTCCGGGATAAGACATCGTAGTAATGTCTCTAGCGATTTCACATAAGAAAAAGTTATTACTCTTGACGATTTCGAAGACAGAAACTTGTATCCATTACAACTTCATTAGAGTCGAGTACGATGGAAACAACTGTTAGGTGAAAGAAAGATAGAAAGAGAGAAAGCCAGAGAAGGAGAGAGAGAGAGAGAGAGAGAGATAGAGAGAGAGAGAGAGAAAGAGAGAGAGAGAGAGAGAGAGAGAGAGAGAGAGAGAAACGAACACTAGGAGTAAATCCAAGTTTAAATTGAATTCATGGGAACGCAGTTTTAGATGAAGTAGTACGAAGTTCCTGCGAGAACTGATACACGTAGTAAGAGGATGACAGAACAAACGAGTGAGCTAGAGCGAATGAGAGAGAGCGAGAGAGAAAGAGAGAGAGAGAGAGAGAGAGGGAAAGGGTAAGAGTGAGAGGAAAGGAGAGTGCAGAGAGGGCATTATTTCTCACTGTCGACTATGAACGGTTCTCTATAGTTTGCGAGCAGAGACCGTAAATGATTGTTCGAAAGTCAAAGCAGTACGCGGGAGCGAGAACCGTATAGCGACTTGCAATTAGCGAGTATCGGTCGTGTTTCTATCTCTGTTTGCTAAGTAAAATTTTCTATGTAAATACCTTGGGAGAGAAACACCGATACGAATAATTTAAATGCGATTTCTCTCTCTCTCTCTCTCTCTCTCTCTCTCTCTCTCTCTCTCTTCTATTATTAGCTCCTATTACCTCGTTCCTTTAAATTTATATTACGAAACATAAAACGGTCGATTGTTTCTACTTGTCTTGTTTCGTGATCGAAATAAATAAAACCGTTCTAAATGTTCCCATATCCATGCAATTTTAGGATTACCTTTAAATCGCGTTCCTATTTCCATATGAACTTGATCAAGGAGAGAAAGAGAGAAAGAGAGAAAGAGAGAGAGAGAGAGAGAAAGTGAGTGAGTGAGTGAGTGAGTGAATGAGTGAGTATGTGTATACTAGCGATTTGTTACTATTCGTGCCTTTGATACTTCTTTTCGAGGAAACGATCTTCCAGACGACGTCACGAATTTCGTGCTGGCGATAGGAACGATAGTTCGGTATTACCGTTATTACCGCTATTGTTCCATCGAGAAATATAAAGTGACTTGGACGCGTACTCGGTCAAAAACTTTATTAACGTGGTATGACGTGGAAGAAACAAGTTCACGGGACGTTATGAGTCACGATATTTTACGTGAATTCGTATGACCATGCAATTTACCTATGTTTGATTGATAATCATCTATTATTGTGCGAATCATAATAATAAATCGACACCTTTATCAATTTCAAGAAAAAAAAAAAAAAATTATTAATAATCTCTTTCTCTATCTTTCTTTTTTTTTTTCTTTTATTTTTCTATGAAAAAAAAAAAAAAAATGTATACAAATATCAATATCAAATATATATATATATATTTTTCTTTTCAATCAATTTAATATCACTTTCAAACTTTAATCTTGTACATCCAGGTATTCTATTAGAGTCATATAATAATTCAATCTCGAAAACGTTCAATGAGAATACACGGATACGGATCGATCGAATTCGATATAACGATCGCCCAGTATAATAATCGATCTATCATCATGGCATTATTATCGTCGTTCATATATATTACGGAAAGGATATCGGTGTTCGTTGAGCTTCGTGGAAGCAAGCGAACGTATCAACGATCCCTCCTGTCTCTCTCTCTCTCTCTCTCTCTCTCTCTCTCTCTCTCTTTCTTTCTCTCTCTCTCTCTCTATCTCTCTCTCTCTACCCTCCTTTTCTGTACAATTTCCGTGCGTTCACTCGCGGGGAAGTACTTTCGCTTAGGTATACAGAATGTATCTACACACCGTGTATAGGTAAATACTTACCTCCTTCTTCTCCTCTTCCTCCTCCTT
>NC_060955.1:3972500-3977500 GCF_910589235.1 Vespa crabro
TTCGTGGCGAAACGAAAGTGTCGTGCTTAAGCGCGAGCAGTTCTAATGTAGTTATGTAAAATAAATCGTCTAAGTGTGTGCCGATTAAAGAAGTTGAAGATTGTCGATGCATCGCAGTCCTCGTTGTTTGCATTTCTTGTGGATGGAGAACGAAAAAGTAAAACAAGAAAAAAAAAACAAAAAAAAAAAACAAAAAATAAAAGAAGAAATGATCTATGCGAGTAAAATCATCATACGGCGATAGAACGGCGAAAAAGAAAGATTGAGGAGGTAGGATAAGGGGTAAGGGGGAATTATTTATCGTAGAATTATATTCACCGTTTTTCCGCTTCGTCCTCGTTCGATGTGGGTTTACCTTTGAAAAGACTGCGTGTTCTTGGCAGCAGGTTCAGCTGCGAGGATTGATGAAAAAAATAATAAGGAGTATAAAACGTTAGTCGATAGAGAAAGAGAGAAAAAAAGAAAGAAAGAAAGAAAGAGAAAGAGAGAGCGATGAATGCGCGATAAACGCGCGATAAAAGCCGCGATAATCGAGCGAGTCGAGGCATTTCGAAGCGACGCGAAATTGATTGCAACCGTGAAAGATCGAACGTGTGCGTTCAAGAGAAAGAGAGAAAGAGAATGGAGAAGAGAAGGTTGGTTCGGTATAAATCGAAGCGCGGATCGAGAATCGGTGAGACGCGTAGTATCGTCGGTGGATCGTTTGTACTAGTGTATAAATATATATATATATATATATATATATATATATATTTATAGACATATATATATCTGTGTGTGTGTGTGTGTGTACGTATTGTGCGTGTGATAAAGTGTGTGTATAGATACGTATACGAATAGATTCGACCTACCAATTGGAATTGGCTCGTTATTCGCGCCCCGTTCCGACGGATGGCTCACTCCGATAATTACCGATCGCGGATAAATTTATGACAGCTATAATTTACGGACAGCCGAAGCGAGAGCGAGAGAACGTTGCGAAACTGCACTCGAGTGCCTTCGATAAAGAGCGATTAACCATAAAACGAAACTGACGCGATGCGACGCTCGATACTTGTCGTTCGACCATTCCTCTGTATGGCCGTTCAAATTTTAAATCGTTCGATAAGCCGAACATACAAACACGTGCAGACATATATATATATATATATATATATATATATATATATATATATATATATATATATATATATACATGACACTAGAGATATGAATTCTGGGAAAACAGAAACGAGAGTAGAGCGTATAGTCGATTTCGTTCGATCGAACGGCTTCGAGTTATTCGCTTAACGGAAGCACGTTAAATATTTCAATGGGAATGTAAAAAAGATTTAACGATAACAAGTAGTAAGAGATTGTAAACAATGATTGCGGTGGCATACATTACGATCGATTCGATACCATTACAATTTGATAAGTAGAAATAATTTGTAACAAAAAAGAAAAAAAAAAAGAAAAAAAAAAGAAGAAAAAAAAAATAAAGAAAAAGAGAGAGAGAGAGAGAGAGAAAAAAAAGAAGAAAGTAAAATTATTCGAGACCGATAATCGTTCCTTTATTTCTTCATTTGAAAGATCAATCTTATTGCAGAAATCGTAAGAAATCATCTTAACGATTCCTATTATACTGAGATAATAGGAACTCGAGAATGATCATTGGTGATCTTCGTGCAAGTACTCGAAGCATAGAAATACGACTTAAGACTTTTATTAATGATCACTCTTGCACAACTCGTTTATTCATTTAAATGCTAATACCTTATTGAATGGAAAAATTAAATTTGCCGTTGTCGTATACTTTTATATATATATATATATATATATATATATATATATATATATATATATATATGTTTCTCTCATCTTTATATTATACATATCTACATTTATATTCTTCAACGCATTTTCGTTCCTTGCGCTTATGGCTTAGACAAAATACTGACGTTCGTTATGTCAAGGAATAAGATCTATTTTAGTAGGACAAGTAACCCTTTCTCAGAGGAATATTATTCATCCTATGGAGCTTATCGTATACCTACCTATCCTTCTTACTCGTTTCACGCGACTCGTTTTGTAGGAAATGGAAGGAACTACGCTTGACGACCTCTCTTACTTACAAAATCGCTCTCTTACATTTAGATTTTATCGTGGTATCCTTACGGGTAGACACGAGCGTCCACGAAAAAGTGCTTTCGCGAAAAAAAAAAAAAAGAGATATGTTATTGCATTATCTATAAGAGATAAACCACTGGCGATAGTAGTAGTAGGAGTAGTAGTAGTAGTAGTAGCACCAGCAGCAACATCTTTCTATTACATTTTCGTTTGTAAAAGTAACCCTCTTTTTCTTCCCTATTTCATAAGCTTTCAGAGGGATTTTCTGTCTTGCCATGTGTATATATATATATATATATATATATATATTCGTATATATTAAGTATACGCTCTTGAAAATTTTTCGCTTTTAAATCTGTTGGATTATATTAAGGAATAAACTCTTACTTTTCATGGAATTTTTCTACTTCTTCTTTTTCTACTTCTTTCTTTCTTTTTCCTTTTTTTTTTTTCTTTTTTTTTATTTTTCTTTTTTTTTCTTTCTTTCTTTCTTTCTTTCATATAAATATATCTACGTATAACGTAACACGTAAAGCGAATTTTGAATTTTGCGAGGTACTAGTTAGCGCGTACGCATACAAAATGAGTCGGAAACAATTGATTTATTCGGCAGGTAAATATGTACGTACAATGGAAATGTATAATCGAGAATGAAGTAGAAGAGCAAACTCGAACTCCTCTCGGCGAAACTTCCAAACGGTTATTCCGATAGAGAGTACATTACCTTCCATAGAATGGGTAGATTCGTTGAAAACGCGCATAATTAAATCCTCTTATCGTTATAGTGGAGGAGGAATAGGAGGAGGAGGAGGAGGAGGAGGTGGAGGAGGAGGAAGAGGAGGAGGAGGTAGAGTCGGCGGCGGCGGACGGCGATATCAGCGTCTCGCCTTAATAATTCGCGAGGAAACTGGAGGCACGAAATTCACAACTCGTGTCTCGTTTTCGCACTGATGTAAGGGTACAAATACACATACAAATACACACCCAAACACACACACACAGACACACACACACATATTTATATATGAGTGGAACAAATCGAATACGGCACAAATTAGTAACAAGGTGGGTGCCTAGAAATTTGTCTTGTTGGGAGAAATAATTGCCTCGAGGAATCCTTTTGGAGAATGGGATACTATAGTACACAGAAAAGAGAAAGACAGATATAGGAATACAGAGAAAGATATAAAGTGATAAGGGAGGAAAGGAGAGGTGAGACAGCGTGACTGAAAGATAAAAGGGGAACAGAGATAGATAGATAGAGAGAGAGAGAGAGAGAGAGAGAGAGAGAGAAACGCTACAGTAGTGAGGGTCGAGACACGAAGAAGAGGGGTAGTCTCAGGGGGTTATAATGCCCTGGATGAAACGCCCGAGGTTATTAGTTTAGGAAGCTGCAAAGTACCTTGAAACAAAGTCTCTCTGTCTCTCCATTGGGTAATCAATATACAAGCAAGAAGCCTCGTTCGTTTCACATCGCTGCGGCTTGTCTCCTTTCTCTCCCAGCTCCCATATCTAAAACCATCTTCGAGAGTGAACGTTACTGGTGTCGGTATTGGAGCCCTTTCTTCCACCCTTATCAGTATGTCTTTCTCATTTTCTTTTCTATCATCTCTACTTAGCTTTGAACGTACGTACGTACGTTCGAATGCCAATAAACGTTAAAGTCCAAATCATTGGACTTAGAAGATAATACGTGTTATATTTTTTATTTAATAAACAAATCATTTTTTTTTATCCTCATTGTAACGATCGATTAAAAAAGTATATTTACTTTTTTTTTTCTTTTTTTTTTTTTTTTAAATAAATACTCGAAGACATGAAAATTGAAATATATCTCTTCCGCGAGATTTCTTCTCCTTTTCTTTCTTTTCTTCATTTAAAGAGAGAAAGAGAGAGGAAGAGTATTTAAGAAGATTTCATATTATTATAATAACTTATTATTTGATTTGATTTGATTTATTTCAGTCCTAGCAGTACGGCTCTAGGCTCGTTGGATCAACTGAAGGAGTACCTGACGACAGCGGGAACCTGTAAATGTGGTCTCGAATGTCCTCTCAGACCTGAACAGGTCTTCAACTTTGACCCCAAGGTAAGTGAAACGTTATCAAAAATTTTTTTCTTCTTTTTCTTTCGTCCTTTTTTTCTTTTATTTGTTTTATTTTCTTTTTTATTTTTTTATTTTTTTTTTTTTTTATTTTAAGGGTATTCAAATAACGATTAATACGTTCGTTTGCGTACACTTTATGATATTTGAACGATAATGTCGAACTAATAAACGTCTAAAGCGCGAACACACAGGAATTAGGGGTATCGTATGAAGTTCATTGTCCCGGCATCGTATCTACATATTTATATAGGATTTCGTCATTTTTGGCGTCACGTTTAAAACGCGTGATCCAGTAACGAGCAAATCGTCTATGTTACGTCCCGTCCCGTCTCGTCCCGTCCCATCATGTCGTGTCATGTCGTTTCGTTTCGTTTCGTTTCGTGTCGTGTTGTGTTTGTCCCTGCTCGAATATTACGTTTTATCTTTTTCGCATTTACACGAACGTTTCTACGAGAAATCGTATACGTTCCCACGCGAGAATTTATTAGACAATTCGTGATAACTCCATCTATCATTGTTCTGATATTTTAAGTCACGAATGTTGACTCTTTTAAATAAATTATTATATCAAGATACCGCACATATATATATATATATATATATATATATATATATATATTTCTCATATTAAATCAGAAAATGAAATCTATCCTATTTGAGAATTTATTTACTTCTTTCTTTCTTTTTCCTTTTCTTTTTTTTTTTGTTCTTTCCTTCATTGGTGTTACTATATATATATATATACACACACACACATACACACACACACATATACATACATACA
>NC_060955.1:3982500-3995000 GCF_910589235.1 Vespa crabro
TGAGTAGTGCAAGGTTATAAAGTCGTTTCTATTCATTAACACATCCTCGATGAAAATGTCTGGATAAACACGAGCATGTCTCGGGCGAACATATTAGCAAGTGTTTAAGCGAACGAACGAACGAACGAATGAACGAACGAATGAACGAACAAACGAATGAACGTACGTACGTACAAGAGAGTTACACCGTGACGTTAACAAAGAGTAAGTACTGGCCTTTTATTATAGTCCGAGTCCGTTCCGTTTAAGAAACGTTGCTAAGTAATTTTCCCCCGTAATGGAAATAGCCGTAACCTAATGAGTTACGTTTTTAACCGTATCAAACTTTTTCTTCAAACTATCAAACCTTTTTACAATAAATAATTATCAAATTTTTCAAAAGTGACATTTGACAAGTCGGCAATTTATTTCACTATTGAAAAGGGGGTGGAAGGGTAGAATACTCGGTTGTTTATCTTAAAGATTAAACTCTTGTTAACGGATTAGGGATGCTATTAAACGGTTTCAGAAAGATCGATCACGATTGATCGTGTAATCGTGAAAGATCGATTAACCGTCTGTTTTGTCGTTTATCGTTCGATACGAGAAAAAGTATTGATAAAGAAGAAAAAGAAGAAGTAGTAATAGTAGTAGTAGTAGTAGTAGTAGTAGTAGTAGTAGAAAAAGGAGAAGAAGAAGACGTAAGAAAAGAGGAGAATGAGAAGAGTTAGAAGGAAGAATCAAGACTTTCATCGATAAGAAAGAGAGAGAAAAGGAGGAGAGAGAAGGAGACGAAGCGAATACCACACAAAAGGGCATTTCCTTAAAAGAACGTTCTTTGTAATCGACTGAAGGCAACGGCAAGGAAACGAACTTGCTCGGTTCTACAAAGAAAGTAATCTTGTACGGTGTCTTTGTGTCGAAGCGAACCTCAAAGTTTTGCGGAGAGAAAAAGAGAGAGAGAGAGAAAGAGAGAAAGAGTACAAATACACGATCGGAACGACGGTGGTGATAGTGTAGTGGTTTTGGGTAGGTGGATTTGAACTCTTCGAACGCATGCTGAGAACCCTTCTTTTGTAATTGCCAAACGGGCCGAGTTGACGACGGAGGGAGGATTGAAAATGACGAGAAGAAGAAGAAGAAGAAGAAGAAGAAGAAGAAGAAGTAGAGGAAGAAAGAAAGAAAAAAGGAAGAAGAACAAAAAAAAAAAGAAAATGAAGAAGTAGAAGAGGAATAAGAAAAGCCATCGAGTTGCAATTCGACGCATACAACTCCGAAGCAAATCTATAATGCATGAAAGAGTTTGGCAAGCTTGACGAATTCACCTCGATTTCTCCTCCTTCTCCGTTCCCCTCTTTAGAAATGAGAAACCCTATTAACTTCGACACTCTCGAATTATCTCGCGGCAATTTCCAGGAGGGTCACGCGATCAGCGAAACGCCATTTATCGAGTTTTCCTCGCTCGATTTGTTTCGCGTTCCACTTTCGTCGTTCAGTATAAAATATGTATAGATACATATAATACGTATGTATTTATGTATATGTATAGTTACGCGACATATGAATTACAAATGTCTGTGTTATGATCCGACGAACGATTTTCGATATTCATATATAATGACCGATAATAACAGGCATAATGACATGATATTTTGTACGAGGTTACTTTTCAATGTGGTCAGAAATGCCGCGGTACGTGAATTTTTTTCGATATCGCTTTAATCATTCTTTCGCATAATTGCACTTCGTT
Source organism: Vespa crabro (assembly GCF_910589235.1). Taxonomy (NCBI): domain Eukaryota; kingdom Metazoa; phylum Arthropoda; class Insecta; order Hymenoptera; family Vespidae; genus Vespa; species Vespa crabro. The sequence goes on from NC_060955.1 coordinate 3,984,230, forward strand.
TACTCCATTGAACGATATTTCGTAAAGTCAATGAGTAACCATTATCCAAATATATTTCACGGAAAATTATTCGCAGAATAAATTCTTTTTTCTAATGTCGCTTACTTTTTATAACAGACGTCGAATGTTTATACATAATATATACATACATACATACATACATATATATTATATATACGCATTTCTACACACTGTGTAGAATATATATATATATATATATATATATATATATATATATATATTTATTTATTTATATATATATGTATGCACAAATATGCATGGAACACATAACAAATAACACGGTATGTGCGAATACATACACACACACACACACACACACATATGTATTTCTAAATGTGTAAAGCGTACGTAGAGACCCGATAAGAGACTCGATATCGCGTACGGCCCTGATAATTCGAAGATAATTCAATTTCCTTCGAATTACCATGCCCCATCTAGTGTGCAAATTAAATTTCTATTAATAAAAACAGATATCGTTTCGCTCGTTATATAGTCTTTGTTTCTCTTTCATTCCTTTCTAGTCCTTTTTCAATGTACCTTCGTCTCCCTTTTCTCCTTCTCCCTATCTCATTCTCTCTCTTCCTCTCTGTGTACGTTTCTCTCTCTCTCTCTCATTCTCTCTCTCGTTTCTTTTTTTCCACCCTCTTCTTTCGTTAGATCTCTCCTTCTTCTTTAACTGGCAGTCCGACTCGACGCATAAATTTATCGCGCTCATTAACTTGAAATATTGCATCGGCTACGTTTCGAGTTTATGAACGTTAATGCGAGCGCCGTATATAAGATCAAGAGGAGTCGTTCCTCACGCGATACGAATACCGCTCGAAGAAAATCTTACCACGACGAACGATGGGCAGATATTTTTATTTTTTTCTTTTTCTTTTTCTATCCCTACCCTCCTCCTCCCTTCTCTCTCTCTCTCTCCCTCTCTCTCTCTGTCTCTCTCATCTGTCCGTTTCTTTCTATCTCTCTTTCTCTTCTCATTTACTATCTCTCTTTCTTCCGTCTGACAATCAGGACGGATTTAAAAGGATATCGCTCGAAGCGATCGTCGTGCACTAGACGTTCAACTCGAACGATCGCGTCGTTATAGGGATTAATGGACGCTCTCATGCCACGATTCCTTCTAGCGTATTTTGTTACTAATTCGTTAGAACGTCTTTCGCGCTTTCATCGACAATTTTAGCGCTCGTATCTTTTCCGATCCGATCCGATCCGATCTGTGTTTTCTTACTTATTTTATCCTAACGATTACAGATTTATCCATCATTCGAACGAACGTTAGTAAAATGTTTTTTGTTCGGTTCCATTTGAAATTAAACCATCTTTAAAGTTTTCCCCTTTTTACCTTTCATCGACGTAACATCGACGTTTATGATTATCACAGTATAAAGATTTTCTATACATTTATTTACCTAACAAGCTAATCGCATCCCCTTTTTCTTCCTATACCTGCTTACTTCCGTTTTTTTCGATTGAATTTAAATACATTTGTAATATCGCTGATTTGACCTGTTGTCCGAGATTCTTATCGTTCGGTCAATAAAATCGCTTTAATGTAATTAATGAACGAACACGAAACTCGATAAAAGATAGGCTCGCATAATATCTGCGTCATCTAACCGCACGATCGTGTTCTTTCAACGTTCCAACCGTTTATAGTTATCTGCGATCAACGATACCAAGACCATTCTCGATTAGTTAATATTCTTGTGTATCGAATTTTCAACATACAACCGAAAGATAGATCCTATCGTCAATGATTGATTCTTCTCGGTTGTCTATTGCCAATTAATTTTGGCTCCATTAACTATATCGCATAAAATCTTTCAGGATATTAAAGCGATCGTGTTTCTTATTTTCCTTTTTTTTTTTTTCTCCACGGATTAGATATTTAATAATATATTTAGACACTAATAATAATAATAATAATAATGAAAACGTATTTCTCTTTATTGAAAAATACGTCAATTCGAGACAAGATTATACTTGCTTGAATCGGGACGTATTTATTTTTAGTAAGAGTAGAAGGAGAAGGAAATAAAAATATAATCGTATAGCCGAATTGAACGTGGTTTCTATCGATGTTGTACACAGATTTTTGTGCAGACAGACCGGTTATTCGGTCCCCATTGAGAAGCGTTCAATTCGCGGAAACAATAGATGCTGCTAGTTGAATGCCATCGATTAACCGATACGAACGATACGCATGTGTGGTTTATCATTATCGTCGTTCGAATATAGAATCAAGGGGAGAGCAAGTAAGCAGATAGTTCGATCTCTCTATCTATCTATCTCTCTTTCCCATTCTCTATCTCTCTGTATGTATGTGCATGTGTGTGTTTCGTTCTCGCTTTGGTGGCATTTGTAATGCGCACCCGAGTATGCTTGAGAGAACGAACGAATAAGTGGTGGTAGGACCCAGAGACTCTTGTTATAATTAATACAGTTACATAATTGAAAGCATATCGAGCATCGATTGATAAGCACATTGCTATTTCCAATATTCGCACGATATTATTTACTTCGATTACTATATTACAGAGAAGAATGAATATACGCGTTATGTTCGTACGTTAAATCCTTTTTTAAATTCATCGATAGAGTTTATGGGAGAACAAAATTGATTATGGTACAATATCGACGATAAAGTTTCGTTTTTCTTTTTTAATTTTATTTTCTTTCTTCCTCCTTTTTATTGTTTTTTTTTTTTTTTTTTTGTACGATTTTTAATCGACACTTCAGGAGACATACTCGGTCGTCGCAAAAGTAATCTTTTCAAAAAGTTTAAGAATAATTCAATTATCGTTAAAGTTATTCATCGTGTAGAATACTCGAAAACTATATCTCTTTTATCGCGCGGCCGATCGTGAAAAGATTTTTACAGGTCGTTCCCTCGAAATCGCTCCGACATCCATCCTGTATTTACGAAGAATTGTCGTGCTTTATTGTAGTGATGTAAGATCACGGTAGAAAGAAAAGGATGGTGGATAAAGGGCGACAGTGCTCTGGAAGTTGTGGAAGATGGGAGACGAAAAGAGGTAAAAGCTACAGCAGCTTCGGAGTGGTCGTTAATACGATTTTATCTGTCGTTTCAAAGTTGCCGCTTCTGCGGAGAAACCGGAGAGTAGAAACGTGAAGGGGTTGAAACAAGAAAAAGAGATGGAGAGCGAGAGACAGAAGAGGGTGGTCGGTACACCCTTGTTGAAGAGAAGGGGCTGCATTGCAGCGTATTGAGAGAGCACGAGTAGTAGAGAAGAGGCACGGCGAATAGCAAGAGGAAGAGGAGGAGGAGGAGGAGGAGGAGGAGGAGGAAGAGGAAGAGGAGGAGGAGAAGGAAGAGAAGGTGGAGGAGGGCACCGCCGGGGACACTTGAGGTGAATGTTTTGCGAATGGTCGGTAGATGTCTGGTTTGCTCGAGGCTGATATCGACCTAGGTCTCGAGTCTGCAGCTGCCGCCTTCGACCCCTCTACTGTTCTCCAACCCCTCCACCTCCCACTGTCTCCACCACCACTACCACTACCACCAGGGGCAGCACCACCACCACTACTATCACTAAAAACGGTGTAGCACCGCATTCACTAATACCATCGAAGATGACGGCACCATCACTACTACTACTACTACTATCACTACTACTATTACCACTACTACAAACCAGCAAATAGCAAGAGATTCTCTCGCAGCTCAAAGTTCATGTCCATTTCGTGTGTCTCACCTCGTCTCGTCTCACGGATTCCCAACTCGTCCTCATTCCTATCCCCCGGGAACCTTGGACGATCTGCTTTTTACCACTACCAAGACTAGCAATGTCATCACTAACACAAGCTCGTTCTCCTTTCACGTCCTCCTCTTCCTACTTCTCTTCTTCTCTCTCGATCACCTACCATCGCTGTTTCTATTCTATATCTATCCCCGTCTTTCTCTCCGCTCCAAAATCCCGGGCTTGCACGAGCTACCCGTTGCGCGACCAGCTTCACCCCTTTCTCAATGACCCACCATCCTATCGACTCCTTCCATCCTTCCCGATTTCTCCAGGCTTGATTCTCCTCTCTCGCTCTCTCTCTCTCTCTCTTACTCCCATTCTCTTTCTCTCTTTAGCCATTTCCAGAACCGTGCAACCACCGTCACTACTACTACTACTATTACTACTACAACTGGCACTGCCGTCAATCCGGTTCGTCCGTGACAATATGAGCCTATATCGGAGAGAAAGAGAGCGAGAGAGCGAGAGAGAGAGAGAGAGAGATAGAGAGAGAGAGAGAGAGAAGTTCGAGAAAGGTACATCGTTTTCGAAACTTGTGTAAGTGCGTGTGTCTCGAGACAGGGGAAATTAACCTTTCAGGACGGATCACGCGGAAACTCGAACTAGAGGGTTGGATATGCTTGTGGTGATGGAATTAGTGGTGGTAGTATAGGTGAATGGCATGATTGCCAATGTGGTATAGATCGATCCAAGGAAAAAGATTTTCCTTCTTCGACTTTGACGACCGGATCAACTCCTTTAGCCTTCGAGTTTCTTTCGTTAATCTTTAGCGTTTATCCGATGACAAATACATCGATGAAACTCTAATACTATTATCGTCTATTATCATTATCGTAATTATCGTCATTTCGAGACGGCCCGTTACTATTATTGATTATTATTTTGAAAAGCGTTTGTTATCATTCCTTTCAACTTTTTTCCTCAATTCATTCAAACGTACTATACGTAAAAGAGTATTATCGGAAAAACGGCTGAGGTGCTCTTTGATATACGTTGCTCGTTATTTTTGTTCGGTGATCGATCGAAAATCCGAATGGATTTATCCTTTGAACGAATCAAGCAGAGAATCCTCTACAAGAAAAGGAGACAATCCATCCGGTTATCTTAATAATTGGACGTCCCATAATGGATGAGGAAAGCATAGAGATAGATAGATAGACAAAGAGAGAGAGAGAGAGAGAGAGAGAGAGAGAGAGAGAGAGAGAGTTCATTAATCGTGCGATTCAATTTCAATCTCTGGAGTCCAAGCAGCAGTCTATCCGGAAGAAACTCGATTCGATCGGATTGTTTGTAATCTCTGGTCCATACAGAGTCTCGGTTCCTACAGTCGACAGGTACGTTGGCTGGCTCACCTGCAGTTGAATATCTACGGAGATAGCAGAGAATGAGAGAGAGAGAGAGTGAGAGTGAGATGGGTTAGGATGAAATGTATGGAGATACATAGAATAGTCGAGGACGGAAGGATAGAAATACAGAGTAGGAAGGGACATAGACTGCTAAATTCTGGCTGTGGCCGGGCTACGTAATTTATGAGAAGCTCGAGAGAGGTGTGCGCGAGAGGTTCTAAACGCGTAAGCTCGTCCGCGTGCTGCTAGGGATGGAAAGATGGGAAAGGAGCTGGCAGTGTAGAAGGTGGAGCTATAGGGGAGGAGAACGCTAGAGAGAGAGAGAGAGGGAGAAAGAGGGAGTTAGATAGAGAGAAACAGTAACAGTCTGCTTCCTCCCGTGAAATATAATTCCTGCGCACATTCACGGTCGGATAATCCACGTTCGCTTTGCATGAAAACTTATTACGCTTCCAGTAGTAAGTGCGCCCGCGCCCGCGCCCGCGCCCGGGCACAAGCACAACAGGAGGCACACGCACGCGTTCAACCTCATTGTCGGTGCTTCTCTACTTCAGACCAGAGCATGACAAGAACAATTACACTTTTAAATTACGTTACACGATATTAAGCCCTTTCTTCCTGGCCTTCCTCTCTCCCTCTCTCTCTCTCTCTCTCTCTCTCTCTCTCTCTCTCTTCTTTCCACCTCACCCCGAGTTCCTTTTTCATTTCTCTTTTCCTCTTATCTTTGATTCTCTCTCTTTCTCTCTCTCTTTTTACCTCCCATTGATCCTTTTACTTTGCTCCATTTCTATTTTCGTTATCCAGCACATTTTTGCTCTTTATTTCGCAAGATCCTGGACCATCCAATTTTCTTCTTATTCTTATTTCTCTTTTTCTCTCCTCTTTGGTATCGTTATCTTTTTCCAGTGTCGTTTCCATCTAGACGATACTTCTCTCCCAATTTTCCTTCATCTTCATCGCGGGAATAATAATTATCTTTTCAGCGCCATGGTAGGACCGAATAATGCCGAAGGAACGTTTTAATTATTTTATCGCGTGCCTAGGGACCGTGACCTCTCCCACTCTTCTTCTCCTCTTCCTCCTCCTTTTCCTTCCCTTTCTCTTTCTCGCCACAAGCTCAGATCTTTTATTTCTTCAAAGGCCGCAGGGAATTAAACTCGACTCTCGGCGACCAGCGGGACTGACGTTCCATTAATATTACACTCCGATACCGGTATTAGTTTGGATAATTATGGACGCGGTATTACGTCGTTATATTTTCGTGCTCAGCGACGTCGACTCGAGCCTGTCGTTTTTCGCTCGCATGAGATATAATAAATGTTTCTTCTCTCGCTTTTTTTTTCTTTTTTTCTTTATTTTTTTTTTCTTTTTCATTTTTTTCCTCCCGTTTTCCTTCTTCTCCCTTTTTTTTCTTTCTTTCTCCCCCTCCCTCCCCTCCCCTCCCTCCCTCTCTCTCTCTCTCTCTCAATTTCCCCTTTTCTCTTTTTTTATCTTTTCAAAAAAAAAAAAAAAAAAAAAAAAAAAAAAAAAAACAACAACAACAAAAGTACTTTGAATTTTTTTTGCATATATAATATTTTTAATCGTTCGATACGAAAATAGACGGTATATTAATCGCTTTACTTATATTTACTTTGACATTCTCGAATTAGAAATATTATTATATATTTGTTTAAAGTTTCACTTATCAGACAAGGAGCATGAATTTTCATGAATTCGTAATAACAATTAAAACTAACTTTGTTGACGTTATCGTACAATATAAATAAAATACGTATATGCATAGATACGTAATATACGTCTATCTTTAACGAGTGAAAAATACGAAACAACAATTCTTGTCGCATAGAGTTATGTAGCCGAGTTTTACCTGCGTATGTGTACAATCGAAAACAAGGAGGTGGAGGAATAGAGAAGGTTGAGGGTGCAGTAGAGGGATAGGGCGACGTGCAACGGGTTATTCGTTGGTTCGTTCCGCCGGTATTTCCGACAGCTATTCAATTTGCGGGCGTTTCGCGCCCGACGGATCTCGCCACCGGCTCGTCCCGGACAAATGATTTCACGCTGGAGCTGTTCTCTCTTCGGGTCGTAGATGTCGCGTTCGTTCGATGCGAAAGGAGAAAGAGAGAGAGAGAGAGAGAAAGGAGAGAGAAAGAGAAAGAGACAGAAATATATATATATATATATATATATATATATATATATATATATATATATATGCACAGCGAGAGGGTGAGTCAGAAAAGGGAGTGGAAACGCGCAACTATGTGCGCGTCTGTACGCCAGAGGGCTGTGAATACGAGCTAGAGAAAGATAGAAAGTGCAGGAATCGACGAATCGGAGCGAAAAAGAGCTGCCGGAACAGAGAGCAATCGTGGATGAATCGAGAACTAACGGATGAGCCGCATCTCCAAACGCTATATCCGATCAATAACGAATACTTTGCTCGCAAGCTGCGGCTTTTATCGTAGAGAAGGACAACACGCTTTCGATGTATTTCTCTCTCTTTCTCTCTCTTTCGACTTCCTCTTCTTTTTATCCGAGTTTTCAATCTCTTTGATTAAACATTTTTGAATAATACGTACGAATTCTTTCCTTTTTTTTTTTATTATTCTCTTTGCTTTTTTTTTTTTTTTTCTTTCTTTCTTTTTCAATTCGTCGACTTCTTCATAGATTTTTGATTGTTGCATTAAAATATTATGCAACTCTCGTCGTCAAACAGAATACAATTATTCTCCGATACTTAATTAACTTTATCTTTAATTTCAAAATAATTAAGAACTATAAGCTTGGAAAGTTTAAGATTAGTCTTAGCTCTGATGTTAACACAATTAATACAATTTCTTCTTAGTTCTATAACGTATACTATCGTGGTTACAATGATGTAAGAGAATACGTGTTACGGTATTCGAAACACTCACGTTCGCAACGAAGCCAATTATTATTGTCATCCTCCCAAGATGAGTAATATTATGCATATAATAGTATGCGCAACTATTTTCCATCCCTTTTCCCTCTCTTTCTCCATCCCCTTGCTCTCTCTTTTCCCAGAGAAATTTTCAACACGCTTAAGAGAATCAAATATAATCAAGAATAAAAAATATATATTGCGCGGAATAAAAAAATGTAATAACGCGAATTCGTTTTTATTTTTTTATTTTTTTTGATTAACATATATTGAATAAATAAATTTATATGTTGGATCTATCAAATCTAATGATTCTACATGTTTCACGTTACAAAGGACAATATCTTTTTTTCTTTTTCACCCTCTTTTCTACAACGTACACGTACGTTGAGTTAATTCCACGTCCTTTTCGAGTAGTTAAAGTTAATATGAGTCTTAGCTTTTGCAAGCAAGCGAATGAGCCGTTAGAACAGTGTTGCGTTGCGTGTAAAAGCGAAAACGCGACCTCTAATTTCGACCTGGCTTATATACATATGTACGTAGATACGTACTTAGACAATATCCCTTTACTGTGTTCCTTTAACTTCAGCAAGCTTTACGTGCCGAGCAAAAGAAGAGACAGAGTGAGTGAGTGAGTGAGTGAGTGAGTGAATAAGTAAGTAAGTGGGAGAGGGAGGGAGTGAGGGAGGATGACGGAGGCAAAAGAGGAGACAGAAGCGGAGACAGAGGGAGAAACGTAAAGACCGTAATCCGGAACTGGTTTGGTATAATTCTCTCTCTCTCTCTCTCTCTCTCTCTCTCTCTCTTTCTCTCTCTCTCTCTTTAGTATCTCAGGGATAAGAGAGCATGGCGTTGTGAGCGAGTCAGAGTTGAGAGCGAAGGTCCCACAGGATAAAAAAATAGGAGACAGAGGAGGAGAGGAAGACGAAGGACGAGAAGAGAAAACGGAAAGGAGAGAAGGACGTCGTTCTCTTCTCTCCTCTCTTCTCTTTTCCTCTCATCTCTTCTCTTCTTCTTCTCTCTCAGTCAGTTTCTACACTTTTTGTTCCCTCGAAAAGTCCGTATTGTCAAGTGGCGCACATACGTCGACTCTGAATATCTCTTCTCTTTCCCTCCCTACTTCCCCATCTACTTTTTCCTTCTACGACACGACACATACCCTCTCCCATCCGTTTGTCGCCCATACGGATTTTCATGTTTCGGTCGGATCGTACATTCCCCGTAGTATTTTCCGTTCTGGGGAAAAAAGGAAGAGATAGATCGACGAACGCCGTCGAACGTTCTTTCATACGTGTCTCTTCTACTACTTTTATCCCTATATGTACATAGGAACCATACCATCCCTATGTATATACACATAGGTATTAGGTATGAGTTCTATGCTATTTCTACTTGTATCTCTTTCTCTCTAAGAACGTTTCTACAGACGAACAGAGTGGCACTCGCTTCCGTGCGTGCGTGCGTGAGTGCGTGTATTTGTTTGTTTCTGTGTAGAAGATGCAATACTATGACCAACGCTACGGAGATATCTCGTCCTTTCGTGATAAGGACATGTGCATTTATATATTACATAAACATATACTACAGATATATGTAAGCTTATGTAAGGTATATAGAATGGCGAGGGAAGTGGATTCGACAGACGGTTTCTCCGTGTTATTCTCAACACTGTGCGCAATACATGTAGCAAGATATTCCAATATGTGTATTCGTACGTGCGTTTAGCTAGTCCATCCTCTTGGAAATACTACGCAGGACGAAATATTCTCTCTATGTCTCTTTACCCTTCTCTCTCTCTCTCTCTCTCTCTCTCTCTCTCTCTCTCTCTCTCTGAATTTCCATTTTCCTTTCTCGCTTCGTCGTCGCCCAGAGAAATGTTCCTTAGGAAGGACGACTCTGCCCTTCGGCTTTATCCTCTCTCTCTTTCTCTCTCTTTCTCTCTCCTTCCCTCTCACAGTCTATACCTCTCTTCTCTAAGTTCAAAGTGCGTTCCGCCGTTGATCTCTGACTGTGAGCGGCTAATGGTACTTTAAACGGCTCGTCGACACGCGCCGTGCTTGTCCCTTTGTTGACCCTAACTATGCGTTTCGCGCGAGTAGCATCTCTATCTTCGTAAATTTATTATACACGTTAGAACATTTCCTATTGTAGCAAAAAGGCATTGTAATTATAATTACAGTGTAAAGGGTCTTCCGTAATGATTCTAACTTTGGATACTCTTGCTTTTCAATAAAACACGCAACGAGTTGTTAACGAATGTGAAGAGTTACAAGTTTCTATATTTTATCGGTGAAAATATTCGACATAAACACGGCATACGCGCATGTTTTTAGATATTACGATAAATATCGAATAAATGAAAACGTAATTTATTTTCATAAATGTTCGATTTGTATCAACAATATTATCCTCTTAACATCATTAACTATTATCAATATTTATGGTCAATAAATAGAGGATGATGTAATTTATTAAGAGATACAAATGGCTTCTCGTTCTCGTTTCTGATTTACCGCGTCATCATCTTCCTAGATCCGATAAATCTGTTCTCATCGATTTCCAGTCACTAGAGAAAGAAAACTGCGAAACGAATTTACGATCGACGTAAAGTTCCGTCGACCTCCTACCATGCAAGTGACTCGTTAAATCGAATCGAAATACATTCGCAGACAATAGTAACAACAACAACAAGAACAACAACTACGACTACGAAAAGTATGACTTCGATGTAG